>NC_063177.1:41820648-41963148 GCF_023159225.1 Perognathus longimembris pacificus | reverse complement strand
GCATGATTCCCCTGCACCAGGTTAGGCTGTGCATTTTTAAGACTATGTTTGTATGAGTATCAGCAATTGCTTAGGTTCCATTACCATTTTCTCAGGATAGTTTGTTCCTGATCTATATGCTGCCTATATAATTAAACTGATACTGAATAGTAAGTTTATTGCTAGAGATGGGCTGAGACAGACTTACACAACTGCAGAATTTATTGCTGTGAGAGATTTCAGTGATTAATCTGAATATATTTTATGCATAATTACTCACAAATATTAATGATGTAATGAACATACTGACTTACAAATATTCAAGGGATAGGAGGCCTTCAAATGTATCCTTATGTAATTCAGTGAGGCGATTTTCACTGAGAATTCTGGAAGATAAAAAGGTTACTTCTGGATGTAAACTCATCAGCTTTGGGGAATATATTGACTAGAGAGATAACGTATGGGAGAAGGAAGGATATCAGTTTGTTTCTTTTTCTTTTTCAAGGCTGTCATTTTCTGTTGTCTACACTGTATGGGGGCATAACTTTTTTGAGGGCAATTAACATTTCATGTCTACAGAATGATTTGTGTAGGTTTACAAAGTAGTATGGATGGATGGGGATGTTCGTTGTAACCACGAACACCACAAGCTAACTGGGCATGCTCTAAACAATCCTATGGGAAATACTAAATAAAGCATGAGGTATCCACACTATGGAATATTATGCAGAAGATGAAAGGAATAGGATAATCCTCTATGCATGCACAGGAAAGTTAAGATTACAAACATAAAGTATGAAATGGAAAGATAAAGCTGTAGGATATTATCATTTATATAAAAAGTAAAAACACAGTAAGAAAATGATACCACAAACCGATTCAACTATGTGTAAAGAGAGTAAATTCATATATAAATGTAGTAAAATAGTGCACGAGCGCCTAGGAAAATAGATCTTTCTACTATACTCTTAATTCAGGTATAGTTTTCACTCTGTATTTCATTTGTGTCCATGAGGAATGTAAGTATCCATCACTTGTGCAATAGAGAATAAATACAGCTTATCATAACATACTTAATTCAAAGAGGGTCCCTGAAACTTTATTTTGCATGAGAACTCTAAGGCCTCCTCATGCATGCAAGACAAGCACCCTGCCACTTAACAATACCCTGAGTACCCACTAAGCTTCAAGTTGAAAATAATTGCAGAATTTCAGTCAGTAGACTTGTTTAGGATGTGGAGGGGCAGTGGCATTTCTCAGAGCTATTCTCTTCAGATTTCTGGACCAAGCGAGGTCCAACAGTACAGTGTTGCATTCATATTTGGAGAGAATATACTCACAGTTTCTCAGTCCAACGGTACCAACCCCATATATTTTCATCAATATAAGAGATATCGTTTCCTTGGAAATTTCTATGGAGAAATAGTTTATATCCATGAATAAGTAGGAAAAGAAAGATCAGAATAAGAAAGAGTCACTGCTACCTCAAGGGGCATAATCAAATGCAGAAAACCCCCAACTTTTTCTATTTTATGAAGCCATGAGATTCCCAAATTTGCTTAGATCTGACCACTTAATGACAGCCAGGAAAGGAAACTGTGAGACTCTTATCTCCAAGTAATCTCCAGAAGACCAGACATGGCACCTTGGCTCAGAGTCGTAGAGCCTTAACCTTGAGTAAAAGAGCTCAGGGACAGCATCTAGATCCTGAGTTCAAGCACCCTTGTTAATCAAATCAACCAAAAAAAGAAAAAGAATACAAATGTGGGTTGAAAAAAATTTTGCGCCAGTCTTGGGCCTTGAACTTAGGGAGCTGGGCCATGTCCCTGAGATTTTTATTTTATTTTATTTTTTGCCAGTCCTGGGCCTTGGATTCAGAGAGTGAGCACTGCTTGGCCTCTTTTTGCTCAAGGCTAGCACTCTGCCACTTGAGCCACAGCGCCACTTCCGGCTGTTTTCTATATATGTGGTGCTGGGGAATTGAACCCAGGGCTTTATGTATGGCAGGCAAGCACTCTTGCTACTAGGCCATATTCCCAGCACCCTGAGCTTTTTTTTTGACTCAATGGTAGTGTAGTGGTCTACTAGTTATAGTATTTTGGTAGTAAATTTGAGATTAAAACCCTCATGAACATCTGACCAGGGCTAGCTTCAAATCATAATTCTCAGATCTGAGCCTGATCAGTAGCTCAGATTACAGATGTGAGTCACCACTGCTTGGCAAAAGCACATGTTTAGTAGAATCTATTAAAATGCATTGTTCTCCAATCTGTCCTTATTCTTGGTCCTAACTCTCCTGCTCAGTTTATATATACTGTGTCTGGTTGTGAGGTAGAGGATGTAATTCTGCTCATCTGCCTAATGGATTTTTCCATTCAACCCCAAGCCTTCTGACTGTTTACGAATAAAAATATCCAAAACTGAACTTCTTTCTCACAAACTAACTTTCCTTCCTAACTTCTGTGTTTCTATCAATGTCATGTTCACTCAGGACAAAGTGTGGAGTCCAGTTTCATACACTCACACCCAAATTTTTTCAGTCCATGATTCCTCTGTTCTTCCTTTTAGAGAAGGCTACAATTTTCTATTCTCACATGAACTTCTGTGACTCACTACCTTGTTGGAAAAAGGTAGAGCAACCACAAATAAAAACACGGATAATGGATACAACAAAGAGGAGGACAGGTAAAGACAAGAAGTGAAAAGTAAAAGTCAGATGGGAATGGGTGACTCATGCCTGTAATCCTAACTATTCAGGAAGCTGAGATTTTAGGATTGAAGTTCAAAGCCACACCAGGCAGAATAGTCATTGAGATTCTCAGCTCCATTAAGCACTGGAAACTAGAAGTGACATTATGGATTAATCTCTTAGAGCACCAGTTGAGCAAAAGAGCTCAGGGACAGTGACACAGGCCCTGAGTTTAAGCCTCACGATTGACCTATAAAAATAAGAAAAAAGTGAAAGTGGACATCACTCAATGTAGACTGGAGAGAGGAGGAAGACCTTGAGAACAGAGTGTCAGGCAGAATTCCAAGCACAAAGGAGCTAAGCTGATACTTGCAAGACAGTAAAAAGTTGCTTCTTGGGGTCGATATCTGGCACAGGAACTTGGCGGAGTCTCTGCATTGGGCTGAGATCCACACATGACAGTGTCCAGTCTTGGCAGTTACAGAGTTCACATACATTGGTGCTTGGAGGGGCATTCTGTTCAGTATTCAGAGCTACAGCATTTTCTGTGGTGGATCTTGTTGAGATCCACCGTTCCAGACTCAACGGTTTAACTGTCACTTGAGTCAGGGTTGGATGCTGAGTCTGAGACTGGTATGGCGGTGGAGGGAGAGTTACAACTGCACTATTCTTCAGGATGGTACCAGGTGCAGTCTTTGTAGTTCGTGATATTGGCTGAGATGGTGGAGGTTCAGCCACAGTTGGATGTGGCTGTGGAGGGTGAGTTGGCGTCTTCCTGTGAGGTTGAGTTGGAGTCCTCCTGTGAGACCACGTTGAGGTCTTCCACAGAGGCTGAGCTGAAGTCTTCAGCACAGGCATGCTTGGGGTCTTCCGCTTAGGCTTACTTACAGTCTTCTGCACGGGTTTAGTTTGCTTCTTCTCCAGAGTCTGAGTTGTGGTCTCCTGGTGATTCTGAGTTGTGTTCTCCTGGGAATGCTTAGTTGGGGTCTCATCCAGAGGCTGAGTTGGGCTCTCCTCCAGAGGCTGAGTTGGGGTCTCCTGGGAATGCTGAGTTGGGGTCTCCTGGGGATGCTGAGTTGGGGTCTCCTCCACAGGCTTAGCTGGGATCTCCTCTACAAGCTGATTTGGAATCTCCTGCAGAGGATGAGTTGAAGTCTCTTGTAAAGGCTGAGTTGGGGTCTTTTGCAGATGTTGAGTTGTAGTTTCCTGCAGATGTTGAGTTGTTTCCTGCAGATGCTGAGTTGGGGTCTCCGGCATATGCTGAGTTGGGGTCTTTTGCAGATGTTGAGTTGTAGTTTCCTGCAGATGTTGAGTTGTTTCCTGCAGATGCTGAGTTGGGGTCTCCGGCATATGCTGAGTTGGGGTCTCCTGCAGATGCTGAGTTGAGGTCTCCTGTAGAGGCTGAGCTGGAGTCTCCTGCAGATGCTGAGTTGAGGTCTCCTGTAGATGTTGAGTTGGGGTCTCCTGCAGATGTTGAGTTAGGGTCTTTTGGTGATATTGAGTTCGAGTCTCCTGCAGATGCTGAGTTGAGGTCTCCTGTAGAGGCTGAGTTGGGGTCTCCAGCAGATGTTGAGTTGGGGTCTGCTGCAGATGGTGAATTGGGGTCTCCTGCAGATGTTGAGTTAGGGTCTTTTGGAGATATTGAGTTCGAGTCTCCTGCAGATGCTGAGTTGAGGTCTCCTGTAGAGGCTGAGTTGGAGTCTCCTGCAGATGCTGAGTTGAGGTCTCCTGTAGATGTTGAGTTGGGGTCTCCTGCAGCTGTTGAGTTAGGGTCTTTTGGAGATATTGAGTTCGAGTCTCCTGCAGATGCTGAGTTGAGGTCTCCTGTAGAGGCTGAGTTGGAGTCTCCTGCAGATGCTGAGTTGAGGTCTCCTGTAGATGTTGAGTTGGGGTCTCCTGCAGATGTTGAGTTAGGGTCTTTTGGAGATATTGAGTTCGAGTCTCCTGCAGATGCTGAGTTGAGGTCTCCTGTAGAGGCTGAGTTGGAGTCTCCTGCAGATGCTGAGTTGAGGTCTCCTGTAGATGTTGAGTTGGGGTCTCCTGCAGATGTTGAGTTAGGGTCTTTTGGAGATATTGAGTTCGAGTCTCCTGCAGATGCTGAGTTGAGGTCTCCTGTAGAGGCTGAGTTGGAGTCTCCTGCAGATGCTGAGTTGAGGTCTCCTGTAGATGTTGAGTTGGGGACTCCTGCAGATGTTGAGTTAGGGTCTTTTGGAGATATTGAGTTCGAGTCTCCTGCAGATGCTGAGTTGAGGGATCCTGGAGAGGCTGAGTTGGGGTCTCCAGCAGATGTTGAGTTGGGGTCTGCTGCAGATGGTGAGTTGGAGTCCCCTGCAGATGTTGAGTAGGAGTCTCCTCAATAGGGTGAGTTGGGATCTCTTGCACATGCTCAGTTGGAGTCTCCTGCAGATGCCAAGTTGAAGTCTCCAGGAGATGTTGACGTGAGGTCTCATGAATATTCTGAGTTGAGGTCTCCTGCAGAGGCTGAGTTGAAGTCTCATGCAGATACAGAGTTGGGGTCTCCAGCAGAGGATGTGGTGGAGTCTCAGACCGAGTCTGAGTTGGGGTCTCTTTCAGGGGCTGTGTTGGAATCTCTGGCAGGGGCTGTGCTGAGGTCTCCTGAGGAGCGTGACTTGGGCTCTCCTTCAGAGGCTCAGTTGGGATCTGCATAGTAGAATGAATTTTACCCTTTATACTAGGTTGTGAAGTTCTGTTTCCATGCTGAACTTGAAGGGGTAATGTCACATGAAGAGGAGCTGTACTCTTCTTAGTGGAAGGAGAATATTCAGCCTCAGAAGTGGGTTGTGAAGTTGAGGAAAGCACCAGGTCCATTGCTTCAAAGGTGACCTTGTGTGTCACTGGAGTCCAGGTTGGAGTTGGACCTGTGATGGATAATGGGACTTGGGATGTGAAACCATTGGGTGGTGTTGAAAGGTCACTTAAGGTTTCCTGTATGCTTGGAGAAAGTCCAACCTCCATATTGGATTCTGGAGTTAGGGTAATTTCCATATCAAAAGGGTGAATTGTGACTTCAGTCAGATCTGGATGCTGAGACTGAGTCTTATCTGGGCGTAAAAGGGTTGCCTCTGGGTGTATTGGAGAGGGAGCTGTTTTCTTCAGAGATGAAGATTGTTCATGCTCTATATTAGAGTCTGGAGTTACTGTTACTTCCAGGTCAAATTGCTGAAATGTCACAGTGGGCAATGTTGAATGCTGAGTTTCATTTTGACCTCTTATTAGAACTGTCAGCCCCTGATATTCTGCAGATTGTGAAACCATCTGGGTAGGGGGCTTTGGAGGCTGACTTGGGGCCTCATCTACTGTTGGAGGAAGTTCATCTTCAACAATAGCCTGTCCAGTTACAGTCAGTTGGATGTCCACAGGTTGAACTGTCACCTGGGCACGCTTTTTTGTGACCTTAGAATGTTTAGTTGCAGTAGAGAGTTCTGGAGTAATTGTGAGTTCCACGTCAAAAGTTTGAGCTATGACACTGGGCAATACTGGACTCTGAGTCAGATCTTGATCTGGTGTGGGAACTGTCATCTCATAATGCACTGGAGCTAGGATCACCAGCTCAGGAGGAGGCACTGGAAGCTGAACTGGACTCAGAACCTGCGCTGAAGAAAGTTCTATGTGCATTGGAAGCACTGGAGAGGGTTCTACCTTCTCAGGCACCTGTGCAGGCTGAGATGAAGCCATTGGAGGAGCTACAGAAGTATTTTCCTGCTTCTGGGAAACTAGAGTCTGAGTTGGACTCTCTTGCTGGACTGAAGGAGATTCAACCTTTTCAGGGACTTTAGTAGGGAGACTACACTGGGTTGGAGAAAATTCAACTTCTTCATTAGTGTCTCTAGTCTGTGGGGTTATGGTCAATGCGACATCCACATGTTTCACTGTGGGTTTAGGTGAATTGAGTATATTATGGCTTATGAACATCATTTCCAGATCTATAGGTGAAATTTCCCAAGCATCTGAAGACGGAGGAAAAGTATAGTCCATACTGGGTACTTGCTGGCTGCCTGGAAGTTTCACATTCTCAAGGGGTTGGGGGAGCACAGTTGTGTTCTCTTGTTGGCCTGGAGAAGGTTCCTCAGGAAGCTCTTCAGGCTGTGGTGAGATTCCTGGATAGACTGGAGATTGTTCATCCACTGCAGGGGGGTTTGGCTGCTGAGTTGTGACCTGGTTCTGGTCTTTCAAAGGACCAAACGGTTCAGAGAACACAGATGACTGATCGGGGATCTTCTGTTCAGGTGAGATCGTAATCTCAACAGCATTCATCTGTGGAGGTTTAATAGTATTGTTCTGTAATAGTGCAGGTGGAAGGGGTTCAGAAACCTCATGTTCTGGAGATGGAACTGTAATTTCATTAGGAAGCTCTGGAGGCTGAGCTGGCACCTCCTGCTGGGTTGAAGAAGGCAAATCCTCCTCAGAAGTCTGTGCATTCTCTGCTGTGGCTTCCTGTTGGGTAGAAGGCTTCTCATTTCCACTAGGTCCTGGAGCTGGAGGTAAAACCACTTCAGAAGGCTCTGGTGACAGAGTTGGGGACTCTTGCTGGGTTACAGAAATTCCCATATTGTTTATTGGACCAGAGGGATAAACTGGAGCCTCACTGGGGATTGGAGAACTCCCCAACTCAACTGTTGACTGTGGTGTTATAGTAATCACCACATCTGGAAGTTTACCACTCACACTGCCCAAGTTTGAATACTGAGATTCATTCAGACCTGGCGGTGAAACTGTCCACTCATGATGCTCCGAAGACTGAGCTGGTTGTTCCTGCTCAGTTAGAGAAGGCTCAAGCTCCCCATCATGCTGTGAAGCCTGAGCTGGGCCTTCAGGCTGTATCCCAGAAGGCTGATTCTCCCCAAGAGACTCAGAAGGCTCAGATGCTTGCTCCTGCTCCCCTAAAGAAGCTTCTACCTCTTCTCCATAACCTGCAGGCCCAGCTGGAGCCTCATTGTGGGATAGAGAGGAATCGTTCTCCTTGGTAGGCATGGGAGTTATGGTAACTATCACATCTGGAGACTTATCTGTAACATAGGAGGCATTGGCATGGTGAGCTTGGACCTCCTCTGGAGACTGAACTGTCAGCTGATGTTTTTGTAGACTTTCATCTATGCTCTCCATGGGGGACTCTGGGGCTTGAACAGGAGCCTCCTGCTCAACAGGAGCTGTGACTTCCTCAAAAGGCTTTTCAGGCTGAGCAGAGCCTTCTAGTTGGCTTTCAGTAGTTTCTGGGAACTCTGGGAGAACTGACGGCTGAGCTGGCACCTCTTGTTGGGTAGATGACAGTTCTCCCTCCTGAGGGCTCTCTAGAGGCTGACCTGGGGTCTGTTGGTGACTGGGAGTGGTGAAGGTAATCTGCATGTCTGCATGATGAACTGTGACATTTGGCAATTTTGAATACTGAGTTTTACTGCTGCTTGAAAATGGAATACTTCCATCTTCTTGCACGGATGATACAGGCTCCTCCCTATCGAGCTGTTGTGCTGGGGTTTCTTCCGGAGCTCCAGGGGACTGGAGCTTCTCAGGAATCTCAGGGTTCTGAGTGTGGGTCTGCAGCTGGAACTCAGAAGATTCACCTTCCTCAAGGGGTTCTGGAGGTTTATCTGCATTCACTTGGGCTTTCTCAGGTACACTATCAACAGAAGCCACATTTATACTTGGGTCTAGCTGAGATTCTGCAAATTGGTTTTTACTTCCCAGCTCTTGTACTTCCTGTTCTTGCCGCCTTAGCCGACGTAGCCAAATCCAAACTGGATCCTTCCTTAAGTTCTGGTGTAAAACAACCACTGGTGTAACTTTTGAACTCTTAGTATACAGAGGTGGGGAAAGTATTTCAAGTGGTCGGTGGTCTGAATCCTTAACTAGAGCTGTACTCTGTATGTTACTTTTGAGTGGATGAGGCAGAAGTTGGGCCTGGTTGTGATCCTCACCTTGCACTGGCACCGTCTCTAGGAGTCTGTGCTGCAGATCGAACTTGTCTGGCAGATCTTGATGAGAAGCAGAAAACTGAATTGACCCAGGAGGTAGCTGCCAAGCAGAATCTGTATTTGGGGATGTAAACAATCTATGAGTTGGTTCCTCAGGTCCTGCAAACATCTGAGATGGATCAGATGATCCTAGGTCATCAAAGCCTCCCAGGTCCATCTTGTGGTTGAGCATGGTTGAAACCTCAGGTGAGAAGTGAGAAAAGGGTGAAAACCCGGGCTCAATAGTTCCAGCTGGATCAGAATTAGGCTGAAACCGATTGTGGGCCCACTGCGGTATTGGCCTGGCTTGAACTAACAGACATAAATGTAGCGGTATGAATAACACCTTCGCAGCAAAGGTATTCATCAGGGACATCTTAGGCAAAAAGGACATTGTAGGCAATAGGGACATGGCAAGCCAAGTCACTGCTAGTAGCAAGAGACAAAGAATTATGGTAGGTTCTTAACTGGGGCCCTGAGGTCTCTGCCCCGCCCCTTGTTTATGACATGGTTGTTTATGAAACTGACACCTTTGTTCATAAAAAGAAAGCCTTAGGCTTGGGGATGGCCACAGGACTTTCCCACAGGGCCATGACCTGATCTCCTCTTCCTAAGAGCAGGGCCCACCTGTTCCTGCAGGGCCCCTTCTCCACAACTAGGCAGGATTTGGGCTGCAGACTGGATGTCCCCACCAGCCAGCAGCTGATGGGGTGGGGCAGGGCAGAACTTCCCTAGGAAATCACATAGTGGGATTTCTGGCGTTATGCAGAAATACCAGTCCAGTTCTGGGAGCCTCAAGTCCTTTTCTTCCATGCTTAAGTCTGATTTTCTTCCTCCCCTTGGTAGTAGGCTTCCTGGAAAATAAGTAATACAGTTAGGGTGTTGAGCCTGAGAATACACGTTATGATTATTTATCCCACAATGTTGTCATTTGATCTAACATTTCATCACTTGTTCCATGATTGATAATCCACCACTCTGTTAGCTGACTTCACCACAGAGTCAGTGATGACTACAAAATTTCTGCAAGAACTGTTGGGGCATGGAGGGCAGCAGGCTATTCATTGAGTGTGAACATTGATTCTGAGAAAACCCCTCACATTGGCCTGGAAGAAACAACCCCATTTCACCTAGTCTGAACACAGCCTTAAAGTAGTCATGGAAGGTTGCAACCAGAGATTTTACCAAGTAACTAATATATACAATGCAATTTTCCTTAAAGCAGGAAATTAATTTGATTTTACATAAGACACCATGACATATTAGGGATCATAATCTAGAATGATTGATTGCCTTTCATGTAATGGTTTTTGTGCTGGGTCATATGCTTAGCTGGTGAACTATTACTTGAGACACTCCCAGGCTGACTTTTTTTATTTTATTGACACGGTGAGGTATAGCAGGGGTACAGTTACATAATAAGGTAGTGAGTAAATTTCTGGTCATATTTGTTACACACTCCATCATTTTTCTTTCCCTTCCCTAGTTCAGGTAAACATATCTACAATACCCAGTGTGCCAAAATAACATACAGTAACCACATGGGGAACACTGAAGGAAATTCCCCTTACAGTACATTAAATTTGAAGACAACAATAAAATCCTCGTGTTTCCCTCTCTTGGAGTTCATCCTGCTCAGCCTCATTTTATACAATCATATGCACTTACCTGTTGAGCTACTGTGATCCTACTACTGAAGGACAGAGTAGGAAAGACACTAGAACTTATAGGCACAGGAAGGAACTTCCTGAATAGAGTCCCAGGGGCACAACAAATAGGGGAAGACTCGACAAATGGGACTACTACAAATTAAAAAGTTTCTGCACAGCTAAGGACATAGCCACCAAAACAGAAAGACAGCCAATGATATGGAAAAAGATATTTACCAGCACAGCAGCAGACAAAGGCCTAATATCTGTCATCTACAGAGAACTCAAAAAACTAAGCCCCTCCAAGCCCAATAAACCTATTAGGAAATGAGCAAAGGAGCTATAGAGAGACTTCACAAGAGAAGAAATAAAGATGGCAAAGAAACATATGAGGAAATGTTCAACATCCCTGGTAGTAAAGGAAATGCAAATAAAAACAACCCTGAGATACCACCTCACCCCAGTTAGAATGGCCTATACTCTGAACTCAGGCAACAACAAATGCTGGAGGGGATGCGGGGAAAGAGGAACCCTTCTCCATTGTTGATGGGAGTGCAAATTAGTACAACCACTTTGGAGAACAATATGGAGGTTTCTCAAAAAGCTCAATATAGACCTACCCTATGACCCAGCCATACCACTCCTAGGCATCTATCCTAAACAGCAAGTCCCAAGATATCAAAAAGACATTTGTACTTCCTTGTTTATCGCGGCACAATTCACAATAGCCAAAATATGGAAACAACCCAGATGCCCCTCCACAGACGAATGGATCCAAAAAATATGGTACTTATACACAATGGAATACTACATAGCGATTAGGAATAGTGAAATATTGTTATTCGCAGGGAAATGGTCAGAACTCGAACAAATAATGTTGAGTGAGACAAGCCTAGAACACAGAAAACAAAGGGGCATGATCTCCCAGATATATGACTATTAACAAAGGGAGACGGAGAGACAGTAGAGACCAAGTCTTTGAAACCAAATACTGCTTGTCAAATAGTATTTCCCACAGGATTTGGGGGGGGGGGGGGGGTTGTGACCCAACAGTATGTAACTAAAACCAAACAATTATTCAACACATAAAGGTCAAAAATTGACCTCTCAGTGGAATACAATAGCTGAAAAGCTATGTATGTACGTTCATATGAGACTAGTGTCAACATATTGTCTAATATCGACATTGCATTTAAAGCCCTAGGCGAATTTTCTTGGGCGTGGCCACGTGGCTACTGTATATGTTCTTGATGCATTGTATATTGTATATATGTCTACCTGACCTAGAGAAGGGAAAGAAAAACAGGGTGTAAGATATCACAAGAAATGTACACACTGCCCCACTATGTAACTGTACCCTTTTTACACAACACCCTATCAAAAATATTGTGTTCAATTAATAAATAAATTAAATTTTAAAAAAATAGTTCATTTGTTCTGTAGAATTTTCCACAGTCTTGATTTTGTTGAATGTATCCCCATGGTGTCATTTAACATGTTCCTCTGCTCCTATTATTTACTGCAAATTGGTTGGTAGATTTGGAGGCTTGATCAATTAATGCTTGATATTTTTCTCCCAGAATACTTCATATGCAAAATTGCTGAATTCCATCAGGAGTGATGTCTGCTTGTCTCTTTTGTTGTGGTATGAGAATACAGTAACAACCATTTCCTGTATTCACTATTTCATCAAGGATGACATTATTATTCTATGATTTTTCTTTTCATTTATAAATTGGAATGCCTCTCTAAAAAAAAAAAAAGTTTCTGCACAGCTAAGGTCATAGCCACCAAACTAGAAAGACAGCTGCACAGCAACAGACAAAGGCCTAATATCTTTCCTCTACAGAGAACTAAAAAACTAAGCCCCTGCAACCCAGTAAACAACCTAGGAAATGGGAAAAGAAGCTAAAGAGAGACTTCACAAGAGAAGAGATAAAAATGGCAAATAAACATATGAGGAAATGTTCAACATCCCTGGCAGTAAAGGAAATGCAAATAAAAACATCGTTGAGATACCACCTCACTCCAGTTAGAATGGCCTATACTCTGAACTCAGGCAACAACAAATGCCCTTGAGTGCTAGTCATGTCCTTTAAATTGATATCACAAATCATGCACCATGACAGACTTTCAGAGATGAAAATCTAAGTTGTGCTTACTATGATTCAGCGTGTATAAAAACAGCTAAGAGAAAACAGTTAAGAGAACAGAGGTACCGCTCCCTCTCCCCAGCAACTGAAACATGGAAAACTAAGTCCAAAGAGGACTGAAGTGAAAGGCTCTAGAGAGAGTGTCTCTGTCCAGAATGGTTATGCTGTTGTTTGTTTTCTATGCAGGGACTATTGCTAGAGAAGATAAGTGGGGCTGACATTTCTAGTGGTACTGCAGGCCAAGTCATTTCTAACGGTCTCCCTGGGGGCATTGTAGAGCCCTTTGGGACAAGCATGTAGAGCTCCTTCAACCTCTGCCTACATGCATGGAATTCTTTTCAAGCCCCAGGTCAGGAGAGCTCATTGTGATTATGAACCAAAGCACATGTGTTTGTCTCACTAAGATCTGAGATGTACATTGTGACAAACATGGAAAATGGCTTCATTCATTAATTGTCTACTGCCTCTTCCCCCCAAGGAGCTTGTTTGGATTTTTTCCAAGGAAATGCTCATTAAAAACTCCAAGCCAGGCAAGTTGTGAAAGTATTTCTCTGGCCAGAAAAGGAAAGTGAATGCAGACTTAATATTTCTCCTTGTCTTTCCTAGGAGGGCTTCTTCTCCTTAAGGCAACCAATTTGGCTGAGGGATATGTACAGACCTCTCAATGTCACAAGCAAGAAAAACATGGTCCAGAAGTTACATGACAAGGACTCTTCTGAAGAGGAAGAGATTTTCCATAAGAAGCAAAAAGAGTAAGTGGATGGGGGGCGGGAGGGAAGGAGCGACTTAACATTCCTAGCTAACAAGTTGGGGGGGGGGGGCGGGCAAGGGAAAGTCTAGTTGCTTCCTTCAAGACTCAAAGATTAGCACTGTTCTTTTCCCAGGAAGCCCAGTGAAGTCAAAATAGAGATTCCACCACCACCATCATCACTTCCACCAGCCCCACCGCCTCCTCCACCTCCTGAAAGTGAGGAGAGCGGCGATCCTGGGTGTTGTGGTACTTTGCCTGCTTCATAACTCTGACTGTTTTATTTTCAGCCTGTCAGCATTGCTTATTACATACCTATTTTCTAACATATGGTAATATGTTTATACACAATTTTCCAGATTAAACTGTATATTATTCATAACCATTTCCATGTGTGGCACTTACACATATATGTGCAGATAGCAGGGCCACAGGCAGGAAGGGCAGGATGGTGGCTGGGGCTGCACTGTGGCAGTCAAGCTTTCAGGGGTAGGTGGCTTCCAAAGGTGGCGTCCCGCCTGCATTCCCCAGTGTGATGGGCTTCTGCAGAACCAGAGAACATATCCTGAACATGGGGATTTTTTTTTTTATCTCAAAATCTGCCTATTTTCTGTAAAGTTGTGCTAGGAATCAAATATGGCTAATGAAATTAAATGAAAAGGAGAGGTATAGATTCTTCTAAAAGTGCTAAGGACACTAATAGTGGGACTGGAGGGGGTGAGAAAGGGGCCACATTATTTGTTATCACTATAAATAGATGCACATGTGGGCCCCTGAGACTTATCTTCAAAGCAAAGCCTTTGCTTTGTGGGCTGCATGGGGGCAGCTGCCTGGCACTAATGGGAAATATCCAGGCAGGCTTTGGGTTCCCCAAGTCTCTTCCTCTATATGTATCATGGCTGATGTTCTTTTCTTTGAAGCTCAGCCTTCAAAAACTGACTCTGCCCACTTGGAGAAAGGCTTGTCACAGGCAAATTTGTCTAGATCTTTAAAGTCAAGGCCCAGTTTTGGTTCATGAAGAACCGGTCATTTACAAAGAGCTTAACCTGTTTCCAGGCCATTGTCCACTTCTAGCTTCATTCACAAAATGTCGTGGTCACCAGAATATTTTGGTCAGTGAGACAACCACCCTCTGGAGCCAAGTCTTACCTTTTTGCTCAGGCCCTCAAACTCACAAAGGATTGTGTGTCCTGTCTTTTATGGTTTTGCTACCCAGATCAAATCTGGAGAAGTTCACATTGCTTTGTTTTTCTTGTACAACTAGCAGGGAGGTGCTGGGAGGATCAGGGAAAGGACAGTATGCATTGGGCACTGATTTCCCATGATGGCCCTCCTCAGACCTTACTGCTGAGAACATATTGGTGAGGCCACATCCCCAGGCACATGGACTGCTCCAGCCTCTCCTGACCACACTGCAGGTCCCATGAGAGCTGCCCAGCTGGCTCCAGCTCCTCTCAGCCCCACACATCTCCTTCTGCCCCAGAACCACACTGTGTGCTTCCAACTAGTAATTTTCAGAGGATAGAAAGGTTTCTCCACTCCGTGCTCAAGCACAGAGCCCACTAATAATTCATTTAGAAGGGAAAGCCTGAACACATTCATGAGGAAAACAAAATCAGAACAAACAAGAACAGAAAATTCACCTACTGACTACCAGAAGGTATGGACAGTCCCATGTTTCCCATCTCACAGGAAGGTGAGATGAAGGACGGATGAGCCTCCCTGTAGTTGAGCAGTGAATGGAACAGAGCCCAGAATGTGCAGCTGGTCAGTTCCTCCTCTGGATGGCCACTTAGCCAGTGCTGGCCTCAACACCCCTGTTCTCTTGATGCCTCCCAAGCTAACTCCTAATAATAAAATTCAATGTTTCTCCCTATTTGGTTATTTAGGTAAGTGGGAAAAAATACGTTTTTACCGATTTTAAGCACAAAACTAAATACTAGTATTCGCAAGCAGCAGCAGCAACAGCTACCAGGTATACAACTGAATTACTTGATGGCAAGCCCTAGCCCGGACATTCCAGTTCTGCATCATTTAGACATACAATCCTTAGAGGCATATGGTGCTTTTTGTTTTGAGATTCCAAAGCTACCTAATTATTCCACTGCCTGGCTGTAGGGTACAGGCATATGGAGACATACAAGCAGTGCTGCCAGCAAAAATGATAGCAGTGGCTATGTGGCCAGTGATTATGACAATACTGAAGGGGGAGTATGATGGCCATTACTTTACTGATAACCAGTACTCGATATTTGTTCAGTGTTACAAGGACCTAAACTCCTCAGGCCAGCATATACTCTTAGAATAGCAACACAGGTGTTTCTCTTAAGATTATTGGACAAAAAGACAGGAGCTCACAATAAACCAAATCTATTGCTGGACTTCCAAAGACTGTGCCAGGATTAGAGGCAGTATTGGGTTCCTGTTTTGACACATTTCCCTTTCAATGTGATGCAATGACAATTGACAATTAATTGAAACTGAAGAGATCCTACATTGTTCAGCCAGTCCTAACTGTAGCATGGTGTATGTCCAAGTCTAGAAAAATCAGGTCTTAAGTGTAATCTGAGTAACAAAATGAGGTGGTCACCCAGACCAACAGCCTCCGTTTGAATGAAAATTCTCAAAATTTCAGTGAAATGTGTCAGAAAAAAAGATGTTTTTAATGAGATGATGGCATGAGGCAATAGTATGATTGGGATAAAAAGGCTATGAGATGTATCTTTTTCAGAGAAGAGAAATCAGAGGTCCTAACAAGAGTCCATAAAACTTGAATGAACTTGAATGGAAGTCTTCATGATAAACCAGACACTGTGCCTGGTGTTGAGGAAAAGACTTAACTAGGTGAGAGTCCTTTGGTTCTCCTAGACTGGGAAGATGACTCGATGATCCATACTGAAACTACTGTAAATCAGATATGACAATGGCCATGGACCATGAGTGGTTCAGCTCTGGGTTAGCTAGAAAGGAGTTGATATAAGGGGATATGTGGAGGAAGGTATAAGGTTAGCCAGAGAGGGAACCCGCCACATGGTTCAGACAGAGAAGAGTTTATTTGGGCGGGGGGTGAGCAAACTGCCAGCCCACACGTGTTGGAGGCCTGGGGAGGTAGAAGGGAAGGAAGAAGAGAGTAAGAGAGAAAAGGAAAGAAAAGGGATGAAAGAGAAAAGGAATCAGAGTGGGGACTTGTGTCGAGCTGGTTTATATCAGAAAAAGTGGGAGATATAGCCAAGAAGAGGTGAAGAGGTGATCTCAGAGAAGGGGGAGATAACTGCCTCCAGGTGTGTCAGTTACCTAGATAATTCAGGTACTGAACGAAGACTTACAGGTGGGGGCATCTGCACAGAGCCCTCCCAGAGGTGGATAATACAGAAGGGATGTGAAATAAAGGGCTTTTTTAGCTGACAAGAGGCAAACATCTAGAAAGTAGAGGAACAAGGGCACAGAAGCACAAATCCTCAAGGTATTCTTGATATGCAAGGAATAAAAAGAATAAATGCTACAGACTGCACAGGTAATGGGCTTATCCCACAGGCCCTGGTGAAGGCAAAGGAACCACAAGATGAACAACTGATGGGTTGAACAGCAAAAACATGATCAGGCTTGGCTTTTCAGGTGGTCCTATGATGGTAGCTTAAGAGTGAAGAAAGAACAGGCCTGGGAATATGGCCTAGTGGTACAGTGCTTGCGTCATATACATGAAGCCCTAGGATCAATTCCTCAGTGCCACATATATAGAAAAGGGCATAAGTGGCGCTGTGGCTCAAGTGGTAGAATACTAGCCTTGAGCAAAAAGAAGTCAGGGACAGTCTCACTCAGGCCTTGAGTTCAAGCCCCAAGACTGCCAAAAAAAAAAAAAAGAAGAAGAAGAAAGTAACAGTAGGAAATTATGAGTGTCAGGTGGTCCAGAAATTACAGGAATTGGGACAAAATGGGTTGTCAGGCAGGTTTGATACTCTATGGCCTTTGCAATCTCAGTAAGTCAATGAAAAAATTAGGTTCCCCTTGCTAATAAGATCATCTTCCTCAACCACGCACTATTAGTGGTAAGATGTTTCCTGTTTCTCCAGCCATCTAAAGATGTGATGTATTCCCAAACAGGCTCCTTGCCTGCAAAAACCCATAGCGCTGCTAAGTCTGGTCTGACCTTTTCAGAAAGCTTGGGAGATTGAGCATACTCTGTTGTCAGACTCTGTAAGTGTACTAGCCTGCAGCTTAGCCTAACATGCAAGGCCTTAGCTTCCATTGCTGGCACCTCCTCCACACACCCCTTACCCACCCCATCCCACTCCCCCCAAGAAACACTTGACACTCAAAGCAGAGGTGGCAAGGGCAGCCTGTTAAACAGTAATGTTGCGAGCAGGATTTGGCACCACACTGTGGAAGGCTCGGCTTTGAAGGGCTGAAGGACAGAGATTTACTGACACTGTGAAAACCTTATGTAGATGAGAGCCAGGCCTTGGAAGATGAAGCAATGACACAGTGGCTGGGTTGCTGATACCAAAGCCACCAATCCAGCTCTGCCTGTACTTCTTAACTGAATTATTACCTGAGAATTCAATATGCTTCTCACTAAACCCACTGTTTGTTATATCTCTCTTTGTAGCAGCTGTCCCTCCATCAAATGAGTTAGATAGCTGGGTATAGTAGTCCACACTTGTTATCACATTTACTATGAAAGCAGAGGTAGGAAGGATCACAATTTGAGGTCAGCCTAGGCAGAAATTTAGGAACTCCTTTATCAAGAAACAAGCTCGATATGTTGAATAGGGCTATAATGCTATCTATAATTTACATCTATATGAAAGAGGTAAGTAGAAAGATGGCTGTGCAAACTAGAAGAAAAGCACTGGATCCTATCATTAAGAATAAGTGAAGGGGGCTGGGGATATAGCCTAGTGGCAAGAGTGCCTGCCTCGGATACACGAGGCCCTAGGTTCGATTCCCCAGCAACACATATGCAGAAAACGGCCAGAAGCGGCGCTGTGGCTCAAGTGGCAGAGTGCTAGCCTTGAGCGGGAAGAAGCCAGGGACAGTGCTCAGGCCCTGAGTCCAAGGCCCAGGACTGGCCAAAAAAAAAAAAAAAAAGAAAGAATAATTGAAGGAGCTATTTGCCGATGGCTCATGCCTATATTCCTAGCTACTCAGGAGGCTGAGATCTGAGGATCTCAGTTCAAAGCCAGCCCAGGCTGAAAAGTCCATAAGACTCCAATAAACCACACAGAAAACCCGAAGTGGCACTGTGGCTCAAATAGTAGAGCAATAGCCTTGAGCTAAACAGCTCAAGAACCCAGTCCCAGAGTTCAAGCATCATGACAGACCAAATAAATAAATAAATAAATAAACAAACAAACAAACAAACAAATAAATAAATAAATAACTGAAGGGAAAAGGGATGGAAGTGTGGCTCCAGTAATACAGTACCTGCCTAGCAGGTGTAAGACCCTGGATTCAAAATCACAGTACCACAAAATACAGGAAAGAAGGAAGAGGAAAAGAAAGGATGGAAGGAAAAAGGAAGAGAAAATAGAGGGTTTAGAGCGGTTGTGGTGGTACATGTTTATGATCCCCTCTACCCAGGAGCTGGTGGTAACCCGTCACTGTTCACAGCTTGCTTGGGTAAAATTAGCATGAGACCCTATCTAAAAAGAAATGAACAGCAAAAAGATGAGGCTCAAATGACAGAGTACTTCCGGCTGGAGGGCCTTCGTTCATTCCTGAATACTGCCCCCAAACTGAAGATACAAGTAAATACTTGAGCTATATCTGCAATGATATGCTACAAACAGTCAGATTGGGATGATGTGCCCTGCAGGTAGCAGCAACTGGAAGGCCCCTCTTCCCCCTGTGGTGCTGTTCCACACATGTTCTTCCCTGGGTCCAGCCTCGAGAGGCAGTTGCTGCCCAGGGGAAACTGCTTTTGTGTGAAAAGACAAGTACTCATTGACCAGCAGATCTACATTATCCCATGGACCAATCCAAGCCACATGCAAAAGCCCAAATTCAAGGGTCAGCAAAAGCCAGTTCACCCATGATGAGACCATGGATTCTGCAGGAGGCAAGAAGCTGAAGGGAGTGTGAGATGAGCCCTGGTTTTGGCCAGCTCTTGTAGTAAGTAAATCACAGTTCTAAAGGAAGTGCCTCCCTCTGTGGGGACTGTTCTGTATGAGCTCAGGGGCCCTGACCAAGGAAGAACCACATCTTCCTTCTCTCCACACAGCTCCTGCTTCTATCCCTCCATGCTTATCACCAAGCTCTGCCTTCGGCATGACTCAGGAATATTACTGAGTGCATTTGACTTTGTTCAGCTTCTTAATGTGATTCATTATGAAATACAGACTGACCTCCTGGCAGTCAGCATAGATAGTGCTATTTGCCTTATAACCTGTAAAGAGATGATGCCTTTTGGAGCTGAGATCTGTACTGATTGATGTGTGTGACCACAAAAACTGGATCTGGGACCTCCCAGAGGCACCTCCTGAATTAAGCGCTAAACACCCAGGCAGAATTAGTGAAATTTCTATCTCCGTGAGCTGTGGGAAATTTCAAAGATTTATATCACCTGAAATATCCTAACAGTTATATCTATTTAAATTGGAAAAGATATAAGATTTAAATTGGATCCATTTAAATTGGAAAAGATATATATCACCTAAAATATCCTAAGAAGAAAGCTATCAAGGGACTGGGGATGTGGTTCAGTGGTAGAGTGCTTGCCTTACATGCATGAAGCCCTGGGTTCGCCTCAGTACCACATAAACAGAAAAAGCCATAAGTGGCGCTGTGGCTCAAGCGGTAGAGCACTAGCCTTGAGCACAGAAAGGCTCAGAGACAGAGCCCAGGACCACGAGAAAAAAAAAGCTATCAGAAGGTATAAAAGTAGTTAGGGATGTACATGGATTAAGAATAATAGTCTTGACTGAGATTTCCCTGCAAAACACCCAGTGTTTTCAAGGTCCGTAGCTTATCTTAACTTCTTCCTTAATATCTGCCTTCCACAGAGACTGATTTTTCCAAGCCTTGGAGGTGGGGGCGGGGGTAGGGGTAGAAGTGATTTATCCTAAATAATGCTAACATCAACAGACACAAAGCAAAAAGCAGGAGAGTATTAGAGATCCCCTAGTCACCCAAAGCAACTACTCACTGTCAAGTCACCATTGCTGAGGTGCTGTGGCTCAAGTGGTAGAGGGCTAGCCTTGATCAAAAAGAAGCCAGGGATAGTGCTCAGGCCCTCAGTTCAAGCACCAGGATTGGCAAAAAAGAAAAAAAAGAACACAGTATTTGAGTTGGAATTTTCACGAATATCTGGCTTTCTCCTTCAGAGATACAGGAACGACACAAATGGGACTCACAACACTTCACTGTACTCAGAACCTGACATGGACCTGAAACCTCTTAGTACGCAACTACTTATTAATAACAATAAAATACTTAGAAAATGAATGGATCCTAAATACATACATTTGAGAGTTCTTATAGTTCCTATACCTAGCTTATTAATAAGGATATTAGGTTTTCAATACACAAGGTTTTAGTTAACATGCTTATCTTCTATGCCACTTACATCTGGTGTAAAAACAGCATTCCATGCCATGCCTGGAATGTTCCAAAGATCAGTTCTGTGATTAAGTAGCAAACAAGATTTCTAAAAAATAAAAAAGAATTCCAGAAAACAAAAAAGATATAAGGCAATGAAGGAAAAAAGATTCAGAACATTTATGATTTCACAGTAGTTGCCTATGCTTTAGAGAAATCTTCCTGTGGACAATACTGGCTGGTGATTTACATTCATATTGACACATGAAGTGTCAAGTGACAGGTTTTGTATGTCCACACCCCTAATATTTTGGGTGGCACAGTTCTTTGCTGTAGAGCCTTGTCCTGTACACTGTAGGATACAAGTAGGACACCAGCATCCCTCTAGACCTGTCTGCCCACTAGATGTCTATAACATATCCACAGTTGCCAAATATCTCCTGGTGACAGTCCATTGTTGAGAACCACTGCTTTACAATGATTCTGTCTGAATTGTAATGATTCTCACACTCATCTTCGCTAGTATAAAACAGTTTCCTATAAATATTAGTAACTTTTCACTAGCAAAATTTTAATTCTAGTTGAAAATTAGTAGATACATGTGATATAATGGAATTCTATTTGCAACTTACACAAACTTCAGAAAAGGCAATGGTTCAAATGTACGTCTTTCAATAGACTATCTTATTGTAGGACAAATCACTAGAAAAGAAAGAGGACAATATTGTACTCTAAATCTATTAGATAATGAGGATGAATAAATAGAATTTGTGACATGTAACATTAAGAACATAATTATTTTTAAACCATAAACCTTTGGTTTTGGATTTAAACTTTCTTTACATTTTTTGCTGATTATGTGGCTAATACTAGCTTGCCCTGAGCTCTTCACCTCAAGACTAGCACTCTACCACTTGAACCACAATGGCACTTCTGGTTTTCTGGTAGTTAATTGGAGATAAGAGTCTTACAGGGCTGGGAATATGGATTACTGGTAGACTGTTTACCTCATATTCATGAAGCCCTGGGTTTGAGTCCTCAGTACCATATACATAGAAAAATGTAGAAATGGTACTGTGGCTCAAATGGTAGAGTGCTAGCCTTGAGCAAAAAGAACCCAGGAACAGTGCTCAGGCCCTGAGTTCAAGCCCCAGGACTGGCCAATAAAAAAAAATGTCTCATGGACTTTCCTGTCTGGGCTAGCTTTGAACCACCATCCTCAAATCTTAGCATCCTGAGTAGCTATAGGATTATAGGCATGAGCCACCTGCACCTGGTCAGGCTGTGCATTTTTAATACAATGTTTGTATGAGTATCTGCTTTGCTGACGTTCCATTACCATTTTCTCAGTAAGGACAGTTTGTTCCTGATCTATATGCTGCTTATATAATTAAACTGATAATGAATAGTAAGTATTTACTACTAGGAATGAGCTGAGATAGACACAGACTTACACAACTGCAGAATTTATTGCTGGGAGAGATTTCAGTGATTAATCTGAATATATTTTATGCACAATTACTCACAAATATTAATGATGTAATGAACATACTGACTTACAAATATTCAAGGGATAGGAGGCCTTCAAATGTATCCTTATGTAATTCGGTGAGGTGATTTTCGCTGAGAATTCTGGAAGATAAAAAGGTTACTTCTGGCTCGCTCTCTCTCCCTTCTCTCAGGCCATGGATCATCTTGGCCACAGGCCAGCAGTTTGGTAATAAACTTTCTTTCCTGCCTGAATACCGCATGGCGTTCTCCTTTACCGGCTACCTACTTTAAAACCTAACATATATGGTGCTGTGACTCGGATGGGGCTTAAGAGTCAGGACAGGCAAAATTTCCATCTATTTTCCTCCTTTTTCTGGGAGTATCCCCAGTCCTGACAGCCCTTTTTCCACGAACCGAACTGCTGTGAGTCGCCATGTGGCACTTTTCACTAATACCATGGCCTCCACATCCACCTCCACCTCCACACCACTTGTCTACCCTGGTGAGTGAAATTGCTGCTGCTCAGGTTCTCTGCCGCTCCGTCTGCCGCTTCTGCTGCGTAAGCACTCGCGAGGCTCCTCCCTCCTGTGTTTTTTGGGTTTTGCATCACAATCTCACCCGATCCGGGACACTGCTAGCACACCTCTTGACAGTGCAATGAGGCCTGCTCGAAATACTCGCACAGATACAGTTTTTGCCACTGCAATGGTAAATTTTTAGAAGTCACTTATATTCAGGCTCTCTCTCTCTCTCTTTTCCTCTCTTTCTCTTCCTTTTTCTCCCTCTCTCTCTCATCTTCCTGCTTACTTGCTTACTGTATAAAATTCCCAAGTCGTACCATCCTTATGTGCCTTGCTCACAAAGCTGCCTCTTTTCACAGACCTCCGAAACTGAGGCTTGACCACCAATGTGCTTTGTCAGCAAAGATATCTAAAAGTTCTTTTCTCTAGCATTGACCACGTGGTGGATATTGGGTTTAACAGGCATCAGCTCAGGCGCCATTATGCCATGCCACGTGTTCTCTATTACTGTGTTTGTGTCCTCCTGCCACCCCCTCAACATGGCATCCCACTGGAGTTTATCAAAATATGGTTTCTCCATTTTATAATCTGAAAATTGTTGTTTGCTAGCAAAATTGTTTTTCTAACTGACCACGTGGTTCTAAAATATTGGACAAAAAAAATGTCATTTACTATTGGAATTCCGAAAGAGTCTACTGCTGAATCTAGCTATATATCTGTGCTAAAACTCATCACATCTACTGAGTTTTGTCATTGCAGAATTCTGGCAAGTATTTGGTCAGTTCTTGACAAGGTACAGGTAAGCTCTAGTCCCCTTGGTCTCCTTGTTGTTTTAATTGGAAATCAAAAAGGGCTTTTGTGGCAAAGACTCCTTGGATTGCAGTTCGAAGCCAGCCAGGGCAGAAAATCTCTTAAACTCCATCTCCCAACTAAGCAGCGAAGAGCCAGGCTGGAAGCATGGCTGAAGAGATTTATCTCTTACCAGCCAAATGCTGGAAGTGGAGCTCAAGTGGTAGAGTACTAGCCTCGAGCAGAAGTGCTCAGGGACAGTGCCCAGGCCCTGAGTTCAAACCCCGTGAATGTCAATGGGGGCAACCATCCCAGCAACAAGCACTTAGACCCCTGGGACTCAGCCAGTTCAGGGAACAAGAATCATAGAGAGGAGTAAGAGGAGAATTATGTCACATCCTAAATGGAGTCACTTTGTCTCACCCTTTCAAAATTAATCAGAGCCGGGGGATCAAGAGATAGTAGCTTGTCCATCTAATGTCCATTCCTGAGTACAAGAACTAGCCAAGTCACCCCAATTTTTAATTTTGTGCCCCAAACCCTTTCTTTTGCCTTAATATTTTTTTTGTCCAGCCCCTGCCTCATGAGACTTCTTCCAGGCTTCATTCAAGGACTGGCATCTACCACCAAGGGACCCTGCTGCTCGCCTTCTCCAGGAGGCGCCACATTTCTGCCTTTTACCCCTAATGCCGACGCCCCTTGCCAGCAGGAAGCAGCCAGAGAGTCTTCGCCCTTTTTTATAACTATTAAAAGGCTGGAGTGTTAGGTCCTCTCCCTGAGGGCTCCATGTAGATGCCCCCACCTCATTAAGTCTCCACCCAGTTACTTGGGTAACCTGCAGACCTGGAGGCAGTTACCTCCCCTTTCCCTGAGGTCACATCCTAATCCACCTGGCCACACCCCTTGCCCCTGCCCTAGATATAAGGCAGGGCTGGGTGGGGGTTCTCTCTCTCTCTCTCTCTCTCTCTCTCTCTCTCTCTCCCCCTCCCTCCCTCCCTCCCTCCCTCCCTCCCTCCCTTCTCTCAGGCCATGGATCATCTTGGCCACAGGCCAGCAGTTCAGTAATAAACTTTCTTTCCTGCCTGAAAAAAAAAAAAGGTTACTTCTGGATGTAAATTCATCCAGCTTTGGGGAAAATACTGACTAGTGAGATAACATATGGTAGAAGGAAGGATATCCGTTTGTTTCTGTTTCTTTTTTAAGGCTGTCATTTTCTGTTGCCCTCAGTATATGATGGCACAATTTTTTTGAGGGCGATTAACATTCCATGTGTACAGAATGATTTGTCTAGGTTCACAAAGAAGTATGTATGGATGGGGATGTTCATTGTAACCACGAACACCACAAGCTAACTGGGCATGCTCTAAACAATCCTATGGGAAATACTAAATAAAGCATGAGGTATCCACACTATGGAATATTATGCAGAAGATGAAAGGAATAGGATAATCCTCTATGTATGTACAGGAAAGTTAGGATTACATACATAAGGTATGAAATGGAAAGATCAAGCTGCAAGATATTATCATTTATATAAAAAGTAAAAACCCAGTAAGAAAATACCACAAACCTATTCAACTATGTGTAAAGAGAGTAAATTCATATATAAATGCAGTAAAATAGTGCACAAGTGCCTGGGAAAATAGATCTTTCTACTATACTCTTAATTCAGGTATAGTTTTCACTCTATATTTCATTTGTATGCATGAGGAATGTAAGCATCCATCACTAGTGTGATACAGAATAATTTCAGCCTATCATCACATACTTAATTCAAAGAGGGTCCCTGAAACTTTATTTTGCGTGAGAACTCTAAGGCCTCCTCATGCATGCAAGACAAGCACCCTGCCACTTAACAATACCCTGAGTACCTAAGCTTCAAGTTGAAAATAATTGCAGAATTTCAGTCAGTAGACTTGTTTAGGATGTGGAGGGACAGTGGCATTTCTCAGAGCTATTCTCTTCAGATTTCTGGACCAAGCGAGGTCCAACAGTACAGTGTTGCATTCATATTTGGAGAGAATATACTCACAGTTTCTCAGTCCAATGGTACCATCCCCATATATTTTCATCAATATAAGAGATATCGTTTCCTTGGAAATTTCTATGGAGGAATAGTTTATATCCATGAATAAGTAGGAAAAGAAAGATCAGAATAAGAAAGAGTCATTGCAACCTCAAGGGGCATAATCAAATGCAGAAAACCCCTCAACTTTTTCTATTTTATGAAGCTATGAGCTTCCCACATTTGCTTAGATCTGAGGATCACCACTCAATGACAGCCAGAAGAGGAAACTCTGTGAGACACTAATCTCTAAGCGACCACCAGAAGATCGGACATGGCACCTTGGCTCAGAGTGGTAGAACCTTAACCTTGAGTAAAAGGGCTCAGGAACAGCATCCAGGTCCTGAGTTCAAGCACACTTGTTAACCAAATTAACCAAAAAAAAATACAAATGTGAGTTAAAAAATATTTTGCGCCAGTCTTGGGCCTTGAACTTAGGGATCTGGGTCATGTCCCTGAGATTTTTTTCTTATTTTTATTTATTTATTTTTTGCCAGTCCTGGGCCTTGGACTCAGAGAGTAAGCACTGTCATGGCCTCTTTTTGCTCAAGGCTAGCACTCTGCCACTTAAGCCACAGAGCCACTTCTGGCTGTTTTTTATATATGTGATGCTGGGGAATTGAACCCAGGGCTTTATGTATGCTAGGCAAATACTCTTGCCACTAGGCTATATTCCCAGCACCCTGAGCTTTTTTTGACTCAATGGTAGTGTAGTGGTCTGCTACTTACAGTACTTTGGTAGTAAATTTGAGATAAAACCCTCATGAAAATCTGACCAGTGCTAGCTTCAAATCATGATTCTCAGATCTGAGCTGGATCAGTAGCTCAGATTACAGATGTGAGTCACCACTGCTTGGCAAAAGCACATATTTAGTAGAAGCTATTAAAATGTGTTGTTCTCCAATCTGTCCTTATTCTTGGTCATAACTCTCCTGCTCAGTGTATATATACTTTGTCTGCTAATGAGGTAGAGGATGTAATTCTGCTCATCTGCCTAATGGATTTTTCCATTCAATCGCAAGCCTTCTGACTGTTTACGAATAAAAATGTCCAAAACTGAACTTCTTTCTCACAAACTAACTTGCCTTCCTAACTTCTGTTTTTTTATGAATGTCATGTTCACTCAGGACAAAGTGTGGAGTCCTGTTTCATACACTCACACCCAATTTTTTTCAGTCTGTGATTCCTCTCTGTTCTTCCTTTTAGAGAAGGCTACAATTTTCTATTCTCATGTGAACTTCTGTGACTCACTACCTTCTTGGAAAAAGGTAGAGCAACCACAAATAAAAGCATGGATAATGGATATAACAAAGAGGAGGACAGGTAAAGACAAGAAATGAAAAGTAAAAGTCAGGGGGCTGGGGATATGGCCTAGCGGCAAGAGTGCCTGCCTCGGATACACGAGGCCCTAGGTTCGATTCCCCAGCACCACATATACAGAAAACGGCCAGAAGCGGCGCTGTGGCTCAAGTGGCAGAGTGCTAGCCTTGAGCGGGAAGAAGCCAGGGACAGTGCTCAGGCCCTGAGTCCAAGGCCCAGGACTGGCAAAAAAAAAAAAAAAAAAAAGAAAAGTAAAAGTCAGATGGGCATGGTTGCCTTATGCCTGTAATCCTAGCTATGCAGGAAGCTGAGATCTTAGGATTGCAGTTTGAAGCCAGACCAGGCAGAAAAGTCACTGAGATTCTCAGCTCCATTAAGCACTGGAAACTAGAAGTGACATGATGGGTTAACATCTTAGAGCACTAGTCTTGAGCAAAAGAGCTCAGGGACAGTGACACAGGCCCTGAGTTCAAACCTCACGACTGACCTATAAAAATAAGAAAAAAGTGTATGAAACTGTAACCTCTCTGTACATCAGTTTGATAATAAAAATTTGAAAAAAAAATAAGAAAAAAGTAAATGTGGACATCACTAAATATGGTTTGGAGAGAGGAAGAAGACCTTGAGAACAGAGTGTCAGCAGAATTCCCAGCACAAAGGAGCTAAGGTGATACTTGCAAGACAGTAAAAAGTTGCTTCGTGGGATCGATATCTGGCACAGGAACTTGGTGAGTCTTGCCTGGGGCTGAGATCCACACATGACAGAGTCTAGTCTTGGCAGTTACAGGGTTCGCATACGTTGGTGTTTGGAGTGGTTGGTCTGAAGCCTCACCTAGAGCTGTTCTCTGTGTTATTTTTGAGTGTCTGAGGCAGAGGTCGGGCCTGGTTGTTATCCTCACCTTGCACTGGCACCATCTCTGGGAGTTTGTGCTGCAGATTCAATTGTATGGAAAATCTTGATGAGAAGCAGAAAACTGTTCTGACCCAGGAGGTAGCTGTCCAGCAGAATCTGCATTGGCAATGTAAGCAAACTGTGAGTCAGCTCCTGAGGTCTAGCAAACATCTGAGATGGAACAGAGGATCCTAGGTCATCGAAGCCTCCAAGGTCCATCTTGTGGTTGAGCATGGTTGAAAGCTCAGGTGAGATGATGTGAGAAGAGATGTGAGAAGACAAATCATTATGGCAGGTTCTTTAACACAACCTGGCAACCCTGGTCTCCCACCCTACTCAGTCACTGGTTGATGACAATGAAACTGTCACCTTTGTTTATAAAACAGTAATCTGTTTTTATGGTTGTACCTAGTCGGATTCTACATCAGTGGGGAGCCTTTTTCTACTGTGAAAGTGCCCAATCTCATCTCTTCTTAGAGGAGGGGCCACTGCCTCCTGTAGCACCATTCCCCCACAGCAAGGCAGGATTTGGCCTGCAGACCAGGGTATCCCCTGATAGAGGAAGTTCATTCTGTTGGCCATGGCAGAACTTCCCAACAAAGATATGCGGTGGGGCCTCGGGGGATACTCAGCAGTGCTAGTTCAGTCCTGGCAGCTCCTCTTTCCAGCTGAAATCAGAAAGATCTTCCTCCCCTTGGCAATATGGCTTCCAAGAATTATAACTCACCTGCAATGAAAGCAAGTTATCGTGGTGGGCAGGAGAATACATTTTATGATTATTCTTCCCACAATGTCATTTCCTCTAAAGTCTCACCACCAGGTTCCATGTTTGATAATATACCACTTTGTTAGCTAGGGCTGAGAATCAGTGATGACTCCAGTACTTCTGCAGGAGGAATTTGGGGAGGTAGTCTATTCAGTCTGAGATAGAGGGTTGGATTCTGAGACAACCTTTCACATTGGCCTAGGAAAAACATCCCCATTTTATCTTGGCATATCAACACAGCCCTAACCTAGTTGTCACACTACTTTTCAGCCTTCTAAATTTGGTGCATTATGGCTACATTACTTACTGAACCCTTGAGTTTTCATTTCCACGTCTTCATTTCCATGGTCTTCACTTGCAATATCTATCATCTCTGCACGGGGTCTGTACTCCACAGCTATTTTACCACTGTCTGAAATAAAGTTAATGAAGGTCAATTTAGAATTTTTATTGTTCTAAAGCTTCATACATAAGGTATCACCTCCCGTTGGCAAGACTTTATTTTTCCTTTTTTGATATGGGATCTAAGGGTGCAGCTTATGTTGGCCTTGAACAGTATTTCTTCCTGAACACTTTGATTTCTGCATTATAAGTGTATGCCACCAAGCATGGCATGAGACAGTCGTATGATTTCTAAAAAGTAGAAAAGGAAAGCATTTTCCTAGAAATGTCACCATCTCATACCAGAGTTTTATAACATTACTATTTGTTTAAAACATGTATGATTATCAACTGTGTATGGTTCAAAAACCTTTGTAATCTTAGCAATAAGAAATAATGACAATGGAATCTGCAAAAAAAATGTTCAAATAACTGAAAATTAAGGTTTTAGGTGAGGGTGTAAGTGAATTCAGAATTCATACAGATTCCACTAGACTAGTAGATACCCCATATGAGAAACAAGGAACAATTTTCAACTCCCAAAGTACCACAATTCCCCTGGGAAAAATGCACAGATATTTAGAAAAATCATTGAAAAGTTTTATTGCCAGAAACTGTATCTCATAAGTGACATACAATGCAATTATCCTCAAATCTAACTACAGCCATTAGGTTTTCGGTGTACAGGGATTTGATTTTACACAAGGAACACCATAGCATAATAGAGAAAAGTTTTAAAAAATCTAGAAAATTTGACTAATTTGCCTGTACTGAGGTTTAAACTCAGGACTTTGTGCTTTCTTAACTTGCTTGTTCAGCTGGTATCCTATCACTTGACACAGATTTCCATCCTGGCCTTTTGTTGGTTATTTTGGAGGGGGAATCTTGAAGATCTTTATTACTTGACGGGATTCAAACTATGATGTTTGGATCTTAATCTCTTTAGTTGCTAGCATTACGGGTAGGAGCTGCCTGCATTCAGTAGTTTTCTCTCTCTATTTGGTGTGTGTGTGTGCACACGCACACGTCTGCACCAGTGTTGGGACTTGAACTCAGGAACTGAGCACTGTCCCTGAGCTTCTTTTGCTCAAGGCTAACTAGCAGTCTACTACTTGATCTATAGTACTACTTCATCTTTTTTGTTTATATGGTACTGTGAAACCGAACCCAGGGCTTCATGTGTGCTAGGCAAGCTTCCTACCAACTAAGCCACATTCCCAGCCCTCCCCACCCACTTTTTTTTGAAAGTTTCTCATCATATAGTCCAAACTAGCCTGGAATTCACTCCCAAATTGTCCTTGAATGGTCGATCTTGTCTCAACCTGAGTACTGGGATTAGGAGTGTATACTACAATGTCTGGCATAACCTAAACTCCTTTCTTTGTTTGAGGGGGTGGATTCTCAAAGACTAGAGGAGAGAGGTTCTTAGAGTTGGCTGTTGATGGAAATTCTAGCTTATGACTATGTAAACCAGACTTTCACTGGAAGAGGTAGCTGCCCAGTTTGAAATGCTGAAGCCAATCAGGGCCACCTCTTAGAAGCAAATAGGGCTTCTAATAATTCAGCTAGGATTTCTCATCCTAAGCCTCCAGGACTTGTGAAGAGGGAGAGGAATTCTTTATGATAGTTTTCTGTTAATCCTAAAATGCCTTTTGGCACAGCCAGTAACATTCCCACCAGTATAGAACTCAATAAAGTAGAAAATCATTCAATATCATGACACTCTCAAAGTTCAGATAAGTCAACTCATTATTATAAGAGTTGTATTTATTTATCCAATATGTCAGCATCTTAAATGAAAATGGAAGCTGAACTGCATTATTATTATTACTGCTTGGAAGCCCATGGTGGTTTGAACTTGTGATATATTCCTGGCTGGTCCTGAACTCATGATCTTCCTATCTCAGCTGCCTAAATATTGAGATAATAGGCATGTACCCCCATGCCTGGTGAAACTAAATGACTGATTTAGCAGACTTTATTTATCTATTCAGAAAAAAATAATTATATTTTTAATACACATACACAATAAACCATCTTACTTATTCTTATATATATACTTCATAATGTAGATAGTTTTAGACTTATTCTGCAGATGAAGAAATTCTACTTCAGTGATACCTAACAAATCTGTGCAGTTATAAAATGTAAAGTTTTGTAGGTTGTAACAAGTGCTGGTGGCTCACACCACTAATCCAAGATATTCAAGAAACACAAGCCTCTGAGATTTAAGGTTCAGAGCCAGGCTGAGCAGAAAACTGCATGAGATTCTTCTCTCCAATGAACCAGCAAGAAGTCAGAAGTGAAGTTGTGGCTCAAGTAGTAGAACACCAGCCATGAATGAAAAAGCCAAGTGAGAGCATGAAGTCCTGAGTTCAAGACCTAGTATCAACACATATTAAAATGTATTAAAAATGTAAGAAGCAGAATGAGCTCCACAAATGTTATAATCACTATTCTGCATGAGAGATGAGCAACTGAAGAAGAAGACTTAGGTCAAACACCTTCTACACAAACCATGGAAGGCCATTTATTCTATATCTATAAACAGGGCACATTTGTTATTGTTGTATAAAAGAAATCAGAAAAGACAAATTTGAGAGAATATTGCCAATGAAATTATTTAGTAAGAGAAAGCATTAACGTGGAATGCTTTGAATATCCATATTTTCATCCTATTAACTTTCAAAATGAGCTTATTTGCTCATTGAAAATAAAGTCCTCCAAGGACAATCAAGAATGTCTTACCTAAACCCACAATGCACAGTTTCTAGAAGGCCTCTGACAAATCCCTCTGAATAGCATGCTTCTGTGCTGTCCTTCTTTTCATAAGAATTGATAACAGTCCTACAGCCAACCAAAGAGATAAAATACTCATGAGTGATTATTGTTTCCCAAATACTATATTAATGATACACTGTCATGGATATATTGTATGTATGTTCTATATAATATATTAAATATGATAAACTATATAAATTGTATACAACCTCTTACAAATCATGGAACAGGATATATAATTATGTATCATTATATACATATATACACATATATTGTATATATGATCTTATATAGAGATACATATTAATGTAAATAAATATCTGGATCATTATCTTGATGTTGAAAAGTAGATAACACACAAAGTTGACTGAATGGCTCTGCTGGAGGTACATCCTGGTGGTACCTATTTTCATTGCCTCAACATTTTCTGGAAGTTTGTGATATGTTAGAGTGAGGATCTAAGTCAAGAACTTGGTGCAAGCCTCATATCACTGATAGACTGCAAACTGACACCTGGAAGGCATCCTTTTTTTTTTTTTTTTGGCCAGTCCTGGGCCTTGGACTCCGGGCCTGAGCACTGTCCCTGGCTTCTTCCCGCTCAAGGCTAGCACTCCGCCACTTGAGCCACAGCGCCGCTTCTGGCCGTTTTCTGTATATGTGGTGCTGGGGAATCGAACCTAGGGCCTCGTGTATCCGAGGCAGGCACTCTTGCCACTAGGCTATATCCCCAGCCCGGAAGGCATCCTTTCTAAACACCCTTACCATCTTACATCAGGGCTGGAATCACATAAAGTAAAAAGGTCTAGACGAATGACTAGGTCAGCACCTGCACATCATCCCCCGGAGCCTGCTCTTCTGTTCACAAACAGCTCTGCCTCTGTCTTAAAATCCTAAGTGGAAGGTCACAGATTCTAGACTAACTTCAGCATCACTAGGAATTCTCTTTCTAGGTATCCATGTTTGCCTCTTTTTCAGCTCAAGCCCTTTTAGGACTAGGCAAGTAACATTTACACACGAGTTTATGGAAATCTTTAGATCATGATTTTGTTAAGATCATGACTTTGCTGCAATAACTACAAGAGATTTGTATGGAATAATTATTTTAGCATAAAGCAAGTTCTAACCAAGAACTACAGAAATAGTATTTGCATTGTCCTAAGTTCTTGGCAGAAGGCCAGGTCTGAAGTTTTAGATGCAAAGGTTGCCAGGTATTGCCTAAGGTGAAAACCTATATTGTACTGCACAGAAACTCTACCTAGGACTTTAGTAGCCTAACAAGGATATGTAGTTGAAAAGTGACTTTAAGACGGCAAGAAAAAACCGAGAGGTCATCCTTCTCCGCTCCATGAAGAGAGCACTGATCTTCTTCCAGCTTCTCCACAGGCTCCTCCACAATGGCAGCCTCATGAAGCCTGCACTCATACAAAGGCAGCACAACCTCCACAGCACAGAAGAATTTCAGGCTTGGCTTCTCCAGGGTGCCACAAGGTCATCATTCTCCTTTTCTTCAAGGTCAGAAAGCTCTGGAAGCTATTAGGAGTTGGAATTACATGTCATTCCTAGGACTTTGTTTTGTTTTTGTGGTGCTGGGATCAAACTCAGGGCCTCATACACTTTAGGCAAGTGTTCTACCACTGAGCCACATAACCTTGGACCACTGAAGATTTCACTGTAGAGAAATAAAACTAAACTCCAAGAATCTCATGAGTTAATACATACAGGCATACTTTTTTTTAACACTCTACAGGAATGTTATATGATTTACATGTTAAGTGACTGACAGGTTTATTGAAAATTCTGTGCCATGGGGTCCATTTATAAGTGTCTACTCACCATCAACTGTAGGTGCCTCTTACATGTACTGCTCTGTGGGGCACGCCCACCCGGATGCCTTGCATCACTAAGAGGTGGTTCTAGCTGGCCCCGCCTCCCACCCTTGGGACCACATATAGCCAAGATGAAGCCTGGTGGTAAAGCCTTAGGCGGTCCTGTGTGCTGTGACATAGAATTAGGCCGCCCCTTAGGGAGGTCCCTCGGAGCTCCACCCTGACGGACAGCTCAGGCATCCAATCACAGCCCCTATGTAGGTGCACGTACCCCTCCCCTTCTGCCGCCCTCCAACCACTTTAAAAGAGAAGCTCATTGCCGCCTTTAAACAAGTCTTGGCGCTGACTGGCTCCCAGACTGTGTGTCCTCCGCCCAGAGGTGGGCTGGGTGGCAGTCTGTCAGCCCTCTTATCCTCTTCCTGGACCCATCCGCATGGGGTGTGCTATCCCATCTCTCATGCAGGACAGGAGAGCGCAGGAGGCTAAAAACCCCCGGCACTGCCCACCGCTCAGTTTAAACTTTTTTTTGTCTAAAGTCCAACATTACACATACTGCAGAGAGATTTTAGGCAAGGAACATTTACAAGATTTACCTTGATGATCCTGTTTGAACACCCTTGGAAACCAAAGTAGTAATTTGCCAGTTCTTGGCATCGTGAGCTAGGCACGGGAAGAGTATGATGCAGAACTGCCTTATGTCTAGTACCAAGACGAACCTGTAGTCACAGAAAGATAATAGCCATAAATATCACAGTCTGCCAGACTTTTCATTAGGGATACACCTGAAATTCATCTTACTTTTGAAGAGTGATTGTAAGGGTTGCATGGGATAGGAAGACCATTTAATCACTTTGCATACACATGAACCCTCAATAAATGTTCTTTACTACTCTCATGCCATAGTATAGTCCATCATTATCATTAGGGTCCATGATTAATTGGAAGGCTTTTCTGAGCTTGGGTGGTAAACAGTGATGACAAAAGCAACTAAAAAATGCCTGCGGGAAAATTATAGGGCTGCTATTAAGCAAAGAAATGCAATTGTGTCAGCCTAACCCATCCAGTAGCTCCAGCTTGAGAATAGGATATAAAGAGCAGATTTGAAAAAAACTGTCCTATCCACCCCACTCACCAATACTGATCCCCGTTAGAAGAAATAAAAATTCTTGGCATCTGAGGATGATGATGCATTGATTAGGTGAATGAGTGAAGAATGCATATATAAAAAATGAAATTCCTTTCTCCAACTGAAGCTGCACATTGTGAAGGAGAAAACTCTGGCTAATTTTTAAATACCACTGCTGTTATGAGGCTGATCTGGTATGGGAGAGTCGCAGAGAAGAATTTGTGGACAACCAGGAAGCTTCCACACGACTCAGAACTTCTTGATGGCACATTACACGTATAAGATATGCTGTCACCTTCAATAACTTTGCAAAGTCCTTGCTGATGACCATTTTCCTACATGCCTTGGAGGATGCAGGGAGCCCTCTCAAGGTGTCTTAGTCATTCATCCTTAAAACAACATTGTCTTGTTTTCAGAGAGAGAGAGGAGAAACAGTACCTGACAAGTATAAAGAGTACCAATAACACTAAAAAAAAAAAATGTGAGGCAGTAACCCAAGTGTCTTATATGAATGCCTTCTCTCAACTACATACTGACTTGAATATTCCCTTTATCACTATAGCTGTAATGGGTTTTACCTGTGAATTCCTTAAAACCTAAAGCAAATGATATAGTCTCAGTGTCCAAGGAGCACTAGAAAGTCTGTACTGTTTATTCTTTAACCTTTCTGGTACAATTTGTAGGTCTAAGTGTCTGTGAGAAATGGGCAGATATTAAAAACAGTACAAAATTTAAGGAAAATCTGATGAATGATGACTTCAATCTTTAGACACAGATTAAGGAATCTGTGTGCAGCAATGGAGGAAGAATCCTCAGGGCTAGTACTGAGAATAGTTGATGCGGTTAAACTGGTGAGAAAAACAATATAGACAAGAGCAAGCAGTTGTTCAGGAATTACTATGATCTTGAAAAAAACTCACTGTGTAACAAAATGAATTTCAAGTAGCTGAAACATGTATTGTCAGGAGGGGAGAGAATAAAGGGGAGAAGGGCTAAGAGAAGGGCAAAAGAATGGAAAGGTGGGTAAATACAGTGAAAATATTCATTGTACATATGTGAAAATGGAACTAGGTAACTAGGGGATAAGTGGAGTTAGGAGAGATGGTGCAGAACCATGGAAAGGGTGACACTAAGATGCATTGTACTTATAAACTGTCATATCATACTCAAACTGACGTATTTAATGAAACTACTCAAATATAAATGAAAAGGAAAGGAAGTTGCACTGAAGCACATGATGAGGTGATTTCCTGGCATTCTGGAATCTGGAATCTGTTGGCATGCTAACAAAGATTTCTTCAACACATTAAAGAAGGTTTTGTCTTTTGGGGGGGGAATAAAGCAATTCCTAACAGCTTTCAGTGAAATGATGATAAAACATCCTTTATGTTCCAGTCAACAACAAAGTTCTTCGAACTCACATATTAAAGCACATATATTAAAAAGAGGTGCCTTGTGAAGATTTCCTACATGAAAAGGCAACAAAAAGTGCCATGGATCTTTGTATCAGTAACTTTGTGCTTGACTTCTAGTTTCCAGTTATTATCATCATCTTAAGCAAGTGTCACTTAACCATCTGGAATTTGGGTTTGTTTGTTTTTTTGCCAGTCACAGGGCTTGAACTCCATGCCTGGGCACTGTCCCTGAGCTTCTTTTGCCCAAGGCTAACACTCTATCACTTGAGCCACAGGGCCACTTCTGGCTTTTTCTGTTTATGTGGTACTGCGAAATCAAGCCAGGGCTTCATGCATGCTAAGCAAGGAATCTACCACTAAGCTACATTCTCAGCCCCTGGAATTTGCATTATTCATCTAATAGAAGCTTGGACTAGAGGATCAGTGTGGTAATTAATACAGTTGTAAGCATTCTGCAGAGGAAAATGCCAAAAAATGCCTGCTTATTACTGAATTCAGGAGTGGGAATGTGGCTTAGAGGTAGAGTGCTTGCCTTGCATGCATGAAGCCTTGAGTTCAATTCCTCAGCACCACATAAACAAAAGGAGCAAAAAGAAGCCAGGGACAGTGTTCAGGCCCTGAGTTCAAGCGCCAGGACTGGCAAAAAATAAAATGAAAAAAAATTACTGAATTCAACACTCCATTTATGTGGAGTTAAGAATTTGGTATCTGAAGTCATCTTGGTTAGGAGCACAGCATTTTTGGTAGACTAACAGGCCCTGGTTCAAACCTAAATACATGTACATACAACACACATGAGATCTGACCCACCTTCACTGGGGAGGCCTGAAAAAGCAGCTTCCCATCGCAGGCCTTTTGAGCTCTTTGGGCCTCCCTGGCTGAATAAAACTTGATGATGGCAGAGAACCCAGGAGAGGCCACTGCAGCATTTGGGAAGACCCGCACTGAGTACAGAAGGCCAAACTGGGAGAACACTGTGAACAGAGAATGCTGGGGGGCGGGGTCCCCACGCCCGGTTAGTGCCTGGCAGCCCACCCCCACTTCACGCCGCGCCCCTCACCCCAACCCTTGGCCCCCGCGGGACCACACAAAACCCTGGTCCCCCCAGGGCGGCTTTCCCTCTGACTGCAGGGCAGCCTGTGGCCGAGATGCAACGCGAGCCGCATCTCTGGGCGTCAGCAGAGGCCATGGGGCCGTAGGAGGCCTGGGTCCCCGGGAGGGGGCGGGCGGAGGAGCAGAGGCTCTGGGCGCTGAGGCAGGGCTGCGACCCCCGGTCAGCGGGCGGGCGGTGCTCCCCTCCTCCCTCCACCCTGCCCGGCTCACTTGCAAGGCCTCGGCCGTGGGGCCCGCGCTCAGCGCCCACACCAACAAGGTTTTGTCGCTCGCGGTGGGAACCGCAAAAGGATCCAACTCCGCCATCTCACAGGCAAAGCGCGGGAATGGAACCAGCTGAGCCTAACTGCGCTTGCGCGAAGCACGCCCGCGCGATTCAAAGGGAGCGAGGGGGCGGGGCCTTGAGGGCGAGGCCGCGCGAGGTCAGGGGCGGGGCCAACTCTGCGCAGCTACGGCCCCCCCCCTCCCCCGGAAGCCGGTCTAATCAGGCTTGTAATCCTGGCTACTCAGGAGCCTGAGACCTGAGGGTCGCGGCTGGACGTCTAGCTCAGGTATAATCCTGTGGGACTCGTACCTTCAGAAGTAGAGTTGTGACTCAAGTGGTGTTGGTCCACCTAAAGGTAGTGAGGACTGAGGTGAGTCCAGGAGCAGGTGTGTGGGGGGGGTTGGGGCTGTCAGCAGAGGGTGGGTGCGGGGAAGGTGAGGGCGGGGATTTCCCAGAGCCCAGCCAAGTAAATGTCGGACAGGACTGGGGCCTAACACCCGACTCCCACCGAGATCCCTGAAATCTCAATGTCTTGTCTATGACTTCCATTTCACAGGACCTCAGCACCAAGTGTGTGACTGGGGCGTGCCACGCCTTCCCCTCAGTCTGAAGTTGGAGCCAAGAACCAACCCTCTTCTGCCTGCCTCCCCTAGGACCATGGCACCGCCCCTTGGGCAGAAAGCGGCCCAGGTCTCATCCTCCCCTGGCTGGGTTCTCAGGAGGCTGAAGAACACCAGCTTGGTCCTCACCTCATCCCCAAGATGGCTCCAAGGCAGCTACTCAGCCCCTCAGGACACAGGGCTTGGAAGCTCTGATCTTCTGACCACATCTCCTTCCCCTAGAAGAGGTGACAGGGCCCTTTCCAAAGGATGCAGAAAGAAACTGGAAAGCAGGGCCTTGCAGCTGGCAAAGTGCTTGGCAAGAGGTGCAAGCCCCACACTGAGGTGAAATTCAGCCTCAGGCCTGAGTGTGCAATGCTGCACTGGGTTGGGCAGAGGTTCAGAGCACAGGCGCCCTGGGGTGGCTGGAAAGTGGCCAGTTTTTTTTTGTTGTTGTTTGTTTTTGGGTTTGTTTTTTTGTTTTTTTGGTTTTTTTTTGCCAGTCTTGGGCCTTGGACTCAGGGCCTGAGCACTTGTCCCTGGCTTCTTTTTGCTCAAGGCTAGCACTCTGCCACTTGATACACAGCGCCGCTTCTGACCATTTTATATATATATGTGGTGCTGAGGGAACCCTGGGTTTCATGTATACAAGGCAAGCACTCTTGCCACTAGGCCATATTCCCAGCCCCAGGCCAGTTTTGTGAGGCAAGCCCTTCCCACTAACCTGGCACCACAGTGTCTTGTGCCCCTCAGCTTCTTCAAGGGAAGTATGCATTGAGGCTCTGCCAACTTTAGCGCTCAGTGCTTGCTCCTATTTGTGAAATGTTGGGAGGGGGAGGAATTTTTCCCATCCTGTTTGTAGGCTGTCATTTCTATAATTCTGTAAGAGAACATCCGCTTCTAGGTTTAGGTTAGGTGTGTCAGATTATCTTTCTGTATAGGGCCTCGTTGAGCAGGAAAAAGACATCTAAGAGCATATAAACTATTCTCTTGGTGTCAAACTCACAAGGTGGCAAAGACACTTTGTTTTTGTTTCTTTGCCCCCAATGCCCACCAGACAACTTGACAAAAGATAGTATTTGTCATGATTGGGACAGCCAGAGCATTGTTGGCTTGGCACAAGCTTGCCCGCTCCAAATCTAGCACGTTATCCACACAGTTGTGCATAGGTAGTGAAAGTTAGAGTCATGAGAAACCGCTCAGAATAATCCCTTGTCTGCTTTGCAGGATGTCTCATCTCCTGGTCTTTTACTTTCCAGGCTTCTGTCTCTGAAAGGTCTACAGGTATTTTAGCACTTCCAATTGTTCTGTTCCAATTGTCCTTTTGAAGCTGCCTAAAAGCATGGGTCCTGGGTGGGGTGGGGTGGGGGAATGGGAACCAGGAGATAAGCACAAATGTTTATATACCATGGGCAGTCAGTGAGAACATCCTGTTTCATGATTTATGGTCTAATCAGGTGAGAAGACAGCTTTTCTCTGGATTTCCTGACCATTAATGTAGAGTTGTAACTTACTGATCACTATCATTGAGCTACAGTCCTTCCATTGTTGGACACTTGTCAATTAATGACAGTAAAGCTGATAGAAGATTCAGGATCTGTAACACAGGGACCCTTAAGGCCTTTAGTGTCTCCTATAGGTGAACTTAAATAAATTATATTTGGGTGTTTTGTTTTTGAGAAAAAGCCTTAATATATAGCCCAGACTGATGTATAACACAGGTTTTATTTCCACCCCCATGCCCCAAGTAGGGGGAGTAAAGGCATGTATTATCAACTACAAGCAACATAAAAACCTAAGAAAAATATTGTAATTTTGGGGCTGTGAATATGGCCTAGTGGCAGAGCACTTGCCGCATATACATGAAGCCCTCAGCACCACATATATAGAAAAAATAAAGCCAGAAGTGGCACTGTGGCTCAAGTGGTAGAGTGCTAGCCTAGAGATAAAGAAGCCAAGGACAGTGCTAAAGCCCTGATTTCAAGCACAAGGACTGGATATATATATATATATATATATATATATATATATATATATATACACACACATAATACTTTTAGTCCATGGACCTCAGTTACCTATTAACTGGAGAGAATAAAACTGACTACCCAGGTAGCCATGAGATTTAAATAACATGCCTACATAGTAAGTACAGATGGCCAAAGTGATAAAAATCACTTTATTTAGGGGAGACACAGACAGGATTTATTCGCTCTGCAAATAGCTAGGGGCCACACATAGTTGTGACTGGTACTATAGTGATCTGCACTTACAAATTGGAATACACTGACCCAGGAGTTGCCTTTTTAGGGGAGCAACTTGTAATCTCCTGTCTCCATTTAGTCTGTGCATTTTTTTCTTTTTTTTTTTTTAAAAGGAAGGCTTCCGGCCAGTGTCAGAGGATAAAAGTTTCAATTTTTTGTGGAAGGACAGATCCCACAGCACACACCACTTTCGCTCTCTGATGGTGGCATCTTTATGGCAGTTTCCTTGGGCTTCCTGGGAAAAGAACAGTGCCAAGCTTTTAGTCTTGAAGGGATCAACCAGACTTTCTCTTGTGCCCTCCCTCCATATTCCCCACCTCCATTAGCTAGGAATGTTAAGTTGCTCCCAGAAACTCACCCTTTGTCATGTAGCTTCTTGGCCATGCTTTTCTTGCTTGTACCACTGAGAGATCTGTACATATCCCTCAGCGAAAATGGCCGCCCTGAAAAGAGGCCCTCCTGGGAAAGACAAGGGGAACATAATTAATTCTGCTTTTGCCTGCATTTTCTGGCCATACCACCACTTCCTCTTCAATTTAACTTGCCTCACTCTCAGGTTCTGAGGAGGATTGCCTTCGCAGAAACCAACAAAAGCCCCTTGGTGAAAAAGAAAGACAATTAGTAACAATTTATGCTATTTTATGTGTGCCACTATGTATTTCTCAAGTCTTATTGAAACAAACACCTGTACTTTGGGTCATAATCACAATGAGCAAAGTCTCCCCTAACTTAAGGATTTGGAATCAATTCCACCCACACAGACAGGACATGCAGGAACTCTCCATGCCTGTCCCAAAGGTCCCTATAATACCTCTAAGGAGACTTGTGTATGTGACTTGGTCTGCAGCATAGCTAGGATTGTCAGCCCTGCTTATCTTCTTTCCCAAATATCCCTGTGCATAAGAGAGCCTTTCTCTCAGTCCCCTTTGAACTTAGTCTCCCATGGGTCATTTGCTGGGGTGAAGGAAGGAAGGATGGAAGAGGAGAGGGAGAGGTGCCTCTCTTCTCTTAGCTGCTTTATCCTACAAGTTGAATCACACAGCAAGCTATTGCCTAAGTCCGAAGTTATAGTTTAGAGATTTTCATCTCTGAAAGGCTATCATGATGAGTGAGGTGGAAAATCAGTCTATTAGACATGAACACTTCAAGACAAGCTATTAGTTCTGATGAAAACATAATAGAACAACAACAACAAAAACCCACAGTTTGTTGTTCCAGAAACTGTGGATGTCTTCTTGGTATGTAGGGATTGATTACATGTGTCCACAGCCCAACCACCACATAAGGGGAAAGAACCATCATCTCCTAACTCACAAGTAGCGTTACCCCGATATAATATCAATCCTCCTTTCTCTTTCTCCATTTCTTTATTACAAAAGCAAATGATAAACTAGCATCTGAGGTCTCCCTTACCTATAATGATCTGAAGTTCTAGGTAGAATGGAGATGAGAAGGTACCCAGGAGGAGGAGTTGTTTACTCATCAATGTACAGGAAGGATCCCTACATTCCACCTTCCATCAGACCTACACCCCAGTACCCCAGGGATTTCTTATGCTATCTCCTGAGGCTCACTTCTGGCAGGAGCAGATACAGCTGAAACCTCTCAGTCTCCCACCCTATTCACTGAAGGACTGGTGACAGAGAGGTCTTCATGCTAATGCTGATCACATCTGGCTCTTCTGGGGAACAACTTTTGCTAGTGAGACCCTTGGGAAGTAAAAATTCTCTCCACCTTGGGTAGTGCCCCCACTGTAAAGCTAGGGGATAGAAACAGATGAGTTCTAGAGCTCCTCTAGTTCTCAGGCCCTCACTGAAAGATTTGCAGACTCATTTACCTTGAAGATCCTTTACCTTCCACTGTTGCTCTTCTGTGGCAACAAATCTGTTTTGGAAAAAAGCACAATCATGATTTCCCACCACAATGACCACTATCTCCAACTCTGTTCCTTCTTTTACTCATATATTATCTGCCCAGGATATGGTAACTTTTCTTAGCTCAGGAATCCCACATTACTAATCTTTTTCTCTTCCAAGTACCTAGCTGAAGGTCTTGTCTGAAGATGGCACTTAACATATGCATTCACTGTGTTATATAAAATACAGTGCATAATTCCCCATAAAAGGCCCTTAATTAATCAAAGTATCTACTAGAAACCAAAACAACCATGCTGATTGAAATGAAACACAAGAATAGAATGTGTCTTGCTACCAATACTAGCTATCCTTGTTGAGGAGGTCCCAATCAATGCAAAAAAATAGTAAATGGAGTAAGGGCTTGGTACGTAAGGGAGGAAACTATTATTATTTCATATGAAATAATGCACAGCCTAAAACACCTAAGAAAAATCACCTGAAATTTTCTTAGGAATACAGAACGCAAATTTTAAGTGGGACCAACACACAAAGTTTAATCACTTTACTATATACTAACACAAATTAACAAATAGGAGAAAGATCCTATTTACAATTTCAATAAAGAAGTAAATTATTAGAAATTAACCTAACTAAAATTGCATAAAATCAGTGGGGAAAAACAACCCCGTAACACTGGTAGTTGGCATGCTAGTCACACTTGGTGTGCTAGCAATTCAAGAATATGAGATCTGAGAATCTTAGTCCCAGGATGGCTCATGCAAATGCCCAAGACTGTACATGAAAACTAAACTACAGCAAAAGTATTGGGGCATTGCTTAGGTAACAGGCTCAGTGTATCAATTGTGAGGCCTGAGTTAAACAGTAGTCTCATAAAAAATATAACAACTTTCAAGCCCTTCCTATTCTCTAGAAAGAATAAGGGTAAAATATGTAGGTTGAGATTCTTTCTTCCCAGAATGTTCTTCATGAGATATTCTGTGTAGTCATTATCTGATATTCATATTGGAGAGAAAATCATGCAGGGATAACTGAAATATATGGAAAAGAAGATCTGAGAGCAGAAGCTTGCCTTGCTACCTGTAACTTGAAAAATGTTAAGCAACTGATTAAGTAGTACTGGAGCAGGAAAGACAAATGGATCATGGAAGAGTCTAGATAAAGATAGTGTTTGGGATCAACAAAGAATAAATGTAGCATTCAATAAAAATTGTCAGTGGAATTAGAGTGTCTGTCTCCAGTTTTGCTACCAGGGCCTTAAGTTGATGTCCTTTCAAAGAAGATGGATGAGATCATCCTCCCCGGACTTTTGTGAGGGTTAGACCAAACAATCTGTGGAAACATCTTTGTCCTCTATGTAGCATACATACAGAGTGCATGGTTTGACACTGACCTCCGGGACAAGGTAGCCACAGGTACCAAAGGTTTCTGCCTAAGAGATTAGGCATAGAAAGCTCATTCCTAATTTGTTCTAGATTATGAATAGATAAATTATATTTTTCCAGATAGTTTTACTTAACATTATGGAAAAGTACATTTAATTTTTTTGTTACTGTTGTTTCACTTAGTGAAAAATGTGTAATGGCAGTGTAGGGCTATTTTGTTACTTGTGCCTCTAAATACTTAAGCAGCTATTTGATTGCCATATGTTCCTTTCAACCACTGACTACAATATTCAAAGTCTCCTTAGGCTATGGATGTAAACTAGCAGTAGAGCCCACAGCTATTATGTACAATATTTCTGGTTTAATCTCCACAACAAAAACATACATACACACACACACACACAACTTTGCAACATCTGGTCTGTCCATTGCTAGACTGTGTATTCTAACTTAATAAGAGATTGTATTATTGCTCATTGTGAAATGAAAAATAATGCCTCATTTCTTTCCTTTGACTACAATTTCTAGACACTGCAAATAAAACCCTTTAAACTTCTTGCCCTCTCTGAAATGAACATCTAATGAGGCAGAGGAAATATATATATATATGAACATATATACATATAGGATTATATATGCATATACAAGGTTTAACTGCATAGAAGTATGTAGGTCATGAACCACTGAGAAATGCAAATGTGCCACCTATATACCTGCATGTATGGAGCTGGGAATAACTTCCCCAAAGCCTTTGCAAATTGACCCCATGCTGATCACGGACTCCTTGGCACAAATTTGGACAGTACTCAGCAATAAAACACACTTCTTCCTTTGAAAGTGGTCTTAATTAATTGACATTACAGAAATAAAAATGAGAAATACTGTGCCATAGACAGAAAACTGTCTGCACCATCAAGGAATTATCTTCTAGAGAGTAGAAAAGAGGTTTTGCTTTTCAGGTTGTGGGTTCTGAATCTATTAGAGGATATAATGGAGACCTGAATGAATTGTGGACCTTACCTCAATGAGACAGAAAATTATAATCAAGATCATCACTACTAAAATCACAGCTACTGCCAAGATGATTTTGTTGTTAAAGCCAGATCCAGGAACTTCTTGTATGAGCTACAAAATGTTAACAAAAAGACAATTCTGTTAAATAATAAAGAGATGGGAAAGATAAAAGGTATTCAAAATCCCATTCTTCAAGTTGAAGACCTTGAAGATTCTTAATGCACACACCCAACCTAATGTGTTAAAATGCCTCATTAATTTGTAATTGTCTAAATTTTGCTGTGTTTCAGGTCTAATTCACTCCATGAAGGAAGAGAGTGGGTAAGACTGTCCTGGTCATATAGCTTTGGACTGGACTAAAGCTCCAGGTCTTCCTCCTTCAAGGTGTATCTAAAGGATGAGAAAGTTGGGCCTGGAGTTCTGTATTCTGTAACTGTCCTCACCTCACTTAACTCCTTCCGTTCACCTTGAGCTTCAGTGCTCTCATTGATGTAATTCTCTGTTTTCCATTGGTCTGTATCCCAGCCAGCCTTGGACAAGTTGACTTCTTGAGATCTGCTGAGAAGCTTCATCAGGAGACCAGATCTGGAGATGAGCTTGGAACAGGCTTTCTGCATGTGATTCTCAGAACAGTCAATTGTCAAGGTCCGGATGAGCTGAGATAGTAGCTTTCTTACATCATTGTTGGGAACAAGGGGCTTCAGCTGCTGGTTTAACTGAATTTCAAGATGATCACCAAAGGATGAAAACTTGGATTGGGAATCTGTGGACTTGACTGATGAGTCAATGCCCAAGTTTAAGTGTTCCCATAGTGTCTCACTGGTTTGTTGGACAGGTGGCATTAAGTTGAATGCAGTCACACTGGAACCTGGAGCAGCAAGATTTTCGTGAATTGTGTTTTCAGGGAGACTTTCTTCTGGTACAGGAATGTTTCTAACAAATGTATTTCCTTCTAAAGCACCTGTAATCTGAAGTTTTGGAGGAGTGATGTCTACAGGATTTGAAATGCCATAAAATTCTGGAAAAATGTTCTTCTGAGAACTCGGCTCTCCCCATGAGGAAAAATCCTCTCCTGAAGGGGAATTTATGAGGCTCCTTACTCCAGAAAATGGAGGCCTGTTTGCGTGCACTGGTCTAAAGAGTGAAGTTTTCTTTCTGAACTTTCGATTCCGTTTAGCCTTACGTATTCTCTTAACAGAGCCAGTCTTATGAACTCCGTAATTTGGGGGGGAAGATATGCTTGGATTAGAATCCTTTATGCTTTTAACTCTAGAATTTGCACCGTCTAAAACAAACTTGGTGTAGGTTAAGGTTTTTGCTCTATTTCTCACCTCATCTAGGGATTTTTCAATGGTAGACATGGAGGCCCTGCCCTCTGAGTCTGGTTTCAGGAGAGAAGAGGTTGATGCCCTAAGTTCTTTTGTGAATGAGGACTCTGTAGGCAAGGAGTTTCCCACTAATTTCTTTGGCTCCTGAGCCAAATGACGTTCCCTTAGGGGTAGTCTCCTAAACCTTTCTTTAGCAAGAGGCTGGTCACTCTGTTTCATCCAGATGCTCTGTTTGGTCACTTTCTTGAGGTGCCTTTTGTGTATGCTTTTCGGCCTTTTGGGGACCCTTTTGGGCCTCTGCTGTCTTTCCTCTGTACTCTGCATCTCTGCTTGGATATTTTCCTGTGGTTGGGCACTGTGCACTTTTTGGGGAAATATGTGTCGTTTAAATTCAGGATCTAGAAGGGTGGTAGGATGTGTATCCATATTAATTTCTTCTTTCTTTTTAACCTCATCAATTTTTTTCTGAATTTCTGCATTTAACAGATTTTCCACAAAATTAAGCTTATTCAATTCATTTTGGCTGGATTCTGGCTTAGGAGGGGGTCTTCTTATATTGTTTTCTGTATTATCCATGTGATTATTCCCATTTTTCTCATTTGAGAAGAGTAGTTTAATGAATGGTAACAATGTTGCCCTTGCATCATGTAGCTTGTTCTGTGATAAATAGGGCAATATGTTGTTGAGTGCATTACTAATTTCATTTTCATAGTTAATCTCTAACTGCTCATTCATGAAGCCTGAGTAGCTGTCATCATTTTTGTCCAAATATTCTGTCTCTGGTTCAATAATCAGTTCAGTGCTATTGTTTCTCTTCCGGACCTTTAACACCTTCATGAATGTTCCCTCTGGATTCCCTATTGATTCTTCTTCAACTGGCAGAAAAGAAGAAACTGCTTTGATAAGGGAAGACTAATGGGTAGGACCTTGTCAATATACCACCTCACAACCCAACCAAATATATTAGGGATCAGAAAAGATTTGAGTGTCATATAGAGCACTGAGCTGAATCAGCCCAAATGTAGGTGTATGAAATGGCAATAACAAAAAGGCAAAAGATTTTTTTAAAACACAGTAGTTATTAGAGCATTCTGACTAGGATATTTCTGTGTGAAACACAGGATTCTGTTTAGGATCTCCAATTTCCCAGTACTCAATTAACAACCCTTCAGTAGCTTCTCTGCAGAAGAGCCCTGCCTCTGTCTCAAATGTAGAGGGAGCACAGGACTCTCCCCATGTCTTCAGAATGCTTCAGTGTTCTTGCTACCATCATAGCTGCTCAGGAGGACAAAGCCCAGTCCTCAGGGTAGCGAGGACAGAGGTGCTAACCCAGAGGTCCCTCTCCTTTTGATAATAAGCCCCCAATTATTATTATAAAGTTCTTTTTCACCTACATACCCAGTTCCTTCACTGGGGAGCAGGGGCTTTGTTCCTATACACTGTAGCTGATGACAGGAAAGGCTACACAGTAGAAAATAGTAGAACATACTGGTATTTTCCTTAAATGTGGGCAAAGAGCTGATGTGCTTATTTTCAATGTGCAACAAGTCCAGATAATATTGGCAGTTTGTGGATAAAACATTCCAATTTAGCTAGGGACTCGCGCTTTTTTTCTGATCTAACCTCTAGCCATGATCTAGGTGCTATCACAGGGTGCTATGATGCCTAACTCTTAATTAGAATGGTGTTTGCTAATTTTTGCCTAGACTTGCTTAGAACTATGGTCCTTAAAATATCTGGAGTAGCTTGGATTATAGTCATATAATAGGGCTGAAAAAGTTTCTTTTCTTTAAGATGGAATGCTGAAAACATTTTTTTTTCTTTTTTAGATAGAAATGTTTTCAATTCACTTCAAACATTTCCAGTTTTACTTGGGAATGATCCAAAGCTTCTCAGTGGATGAATGTCTACAGTATCATTATATTGGTTTCTTATGAAGAACTAGAGTATTTCAGTAGGAATAAGGGCCACAGGAGGAAGTCAGGAGTTTGAAAGAAAAAGGAGGAACTTGGGTATTATCAGAATTGGTTATTAACACCTGGACATGAAGATGCAGCACTTGACCACTCTGATGTTAGTATCCTAACGTTAAAAGAAAGTGAAAGGTTCTTGCTGTTCCTACCATTGGGAAGAAGGGAAATAGTGTTATCTGTGGGGGAAAATACCCTAGATTGCCAGTAGAGACCTGTGTTCAAGCTTCCTGATACTAAATCAGTCATGTTTTTGAAGCACAGAAATGAAGGGACAAAGGGTAAACAAATGCAGCAATGGTACTAGACACGATGTTGAAAATGAATGATACAGGGGCTGGGGATATGGCCTAGTGGCAAGAGTGCTTGCCTCATATACATGAGGCCCTGGGTTCAATTCCCCAGCACCACATATACAGAAAATGGCCAGAAGTGGCGCTGTGGCTCAAGTGGCAGAGTGCTATCCTTGAGGAAAAGGAAGCCAGGGACAGTGCTCAGGCCCTGAGTCCAAGCCCCAGGACTGGCAAAAAAAAAAAGAAAAAAAGAAAATGAATGATACAATTTATGTGGGGATGGGAGGGAAAAGTAGGAGAAAATGAAGGAAGGGCTGACATTGTCTAAAAAGAAATGTACTGGTAAATCATGTGCTGGTGGCTTATGTGTGTAACCCTAGCTACTCATGAGGTTGAGGTCTGAGAATCATCGTTCAAAGTCAGCCTAGGCAGGACCGTTCATGAGATTGTTATCGCCAATTAACCACCAGAGAGCGAGAAGTGGTGATATGGCTCACATGGTAGATTACTAGCCTTGAGCTGAAGAGCTCAGGGACAGCACCCAGACCCAGTACTTCAAGCCTCATGACCGAAAAAAAAAAATAGTACTGTTTACCTTACTTACATAACGCTAATACCTCTGTACATCATCTTTTAAGTAACTATATATTTTTTTTTTAAGTTCTGTAAACCTATTACACAGAAAAAATTGCTAGAGGCTGGCCCAGATAGAAGTGTGAGACCCTACCCAAATATAACTTGTGTATAGGACAGCTTGAGTTTGAGGGAAGTTTTGAGTTAGATATTAAGAACTTGAGAATGAGCAAAGGAGCACTTCAGAAATTAATGGCATTTAACACTAGGTAAATAAAAATCAGGCTATTGCGCTATTTGTTTAAAATTATCACTAAGAAAAGTTACAAATGAAAAAAATGTCTCATCAGGCAACAGACTCACGACAATATGAGATGTTTATCAGCAATATACTGTCACAGTGCAGCTTGACTGTTTTGCAGATAACCTCAATATTGTTTTTATATTGGCAGAGGCAGCCGGCCATTTGGTGAGGCAAGATCCTGTAAATGGAAACATAAGAGAATTAAAGTAATGATAAAGGGGTTACTGAGGGTGGAAGGAGCAGGCCAAGGCCACCAACTGGTTTTCTCTGTGTAGAAAGAAATTGTGGAGGAATATGGCCTGGATAGTTGGGGAGGAACCCTTTGGTAAATTGTTGTTCTTGGAAACAATAAGGGTTGAGAATGTGGCTTTAGTGGTAGGGTATTTACCTAGCATGCATGAAGCCCTGAGTTCAATTCCTCAGTACCACAAAAACAGAAAAGGCTGGAAATGGTACTGTGGGCTCAGGTGGTAGAGCACTAGCCTTGAGCACAGAGAGGCTCAGGGACAGTGCCCAGGCCCTGAGATCAAGCCCCAGGAACAGGAAAGAAAGAAAGGAAGGAAGAAAGGAAGGAAGGAAGGAAGGAAGGAAGGAAGGAAGGAAGGAAGGAAGGAAGGAAGGAAGGAAGGAAGGAAGGAAAGAAGGAAGGAAGGAAGGAAGGAAAGAAGGGAGGGAGGGAGGGAGGGAGTGAAGGAGAGAGGGAGGGAGGAGAGGGAGGGAGAGAAAGAAAAAGATACAGTTGGATCCTAAGGGCATTAACTTTATTAATAGATTAACCTATTAATGAGTTCATAGCTCAATGTGCTCTTAAGAAGTGTGGCCTAGGTGAAGAAAATAAGTTACTAGCTTTGTTCTTTGAAGAGTGTATCTTGTCCCTGGGACCTTCTTGTGTCACTGTTTCCTGACTGTCATCGGGTGAGCAGCCTCCTCTGCCACATTTCTACCACCATCATATTCTGTCTTATTACAAACCCACAACAATGATGGCAAGTGACCATGGACTGAAACCTCTGAAACTAGGATCCAAAATTAACTTCCTATTTTCATTTTATCTTAATCACTTGATCACAGCAATGAAAAACTGACCACTACACAATTTTAACTACTCTAGGAGAGTTTTTAGGGCTTTGCATAAGGAAGAAATATTTGCCTGAGACTGGTGAATTCTCTTCTTATGAAATAGAGGTAAGCATCCAGGTCACTAAAGGTGACAGAGGTTCATAGAGCATAGTACCAAAGGAGAAAGAAGTACAGAGAAAAAACTGGAAAGGTTACTTTGTTGTCCCGTCTTACAAATCTGACAAAAATATTTTCCAGTATATTTGTGAAAATAAATTCCTGAGCTGGGTGCTGTGGCTCACCCCTGTAATCCTGGCTACTCAGGAGACTGAGATCTGAGGATTGCAGTTCAAAGCCAGCCCAAACAGGTAAATCTGAGAAACTCATCTCCAATTAATCACCAAAAAGCCAGAAGGGAAGCTGGGCTCAAAGTGGTATAGCACTAGCTTTGAGCAAAAATGCTCAGGGAGAGCATCCAAGTCCCTACTTCATGCCTGCACACACACAAAATTTAATAAGAATGCCTAAATAAAATATGAAAACAGGGCTGGGAATATGTCCTAGTGGTAAAGTGCTCACCTCTATACATGAAGCCCTGGGTTCCAGTCCTCAGCACTACATATATAGAAAAAGAAAAGCCAGAAGTGGCGTTGTGGCTCAAGAGGTAGAGTGCTAGCCTTGAGCAAAAAGAAGCCGTAGACAGTGCTCAGGCCCGAGTCCACACCCCAGGACTGGCAAAAAAAAATATGAAAACAATTTGAATAGAAATTTCAGTAAGGAAGATAACTTGCACATAGTAACACAATGTAACCAGAAACAAAATGATAATTAAGGGACTGAGAATATGACCTAGTGGTAAAGTGCTCACCTCTATACATGAAGCCCTGGGTTCGATTCCTCAGCACCCCATATATAGAAAAAAGCCAGAATTGGTGCTGAGACTCAAGAGGTAGAGTGCTAGCCTTGAGCAAGCAAAAAGAAGCCAGGAACAGTGCTTTGGCCCTGAGTTCAAGCCCCAGAACTGGCAACAAAAACAAAAAACCAAAATGAAAATTGAGATCATACTAACACACGACCACATACCTACTACAAAAAGACTAAAAAAATCTTTAGAAAGTAGAAATAGAAGGATCAGGAGAAAATGTGGAACAATTGCAATTGCATCCACTGCTAGTAGGACATGCTAAGGGTTTTGTGAAGTGACAGAAGCCAAACCCCAAAGGCTACACATTCTATGACTTCATTTGTAGGATGTTCCAGGAAAGGTGGAACTGTGGTGCCAGATATAAGATTGGAGGTTTCCAGGGCTGGTAGTGAGAGGAGTGGATTGACTGCAAAGGGCCTGATGGCCTTTTATGGGTGATGGGAACGTGGTAGTGGTTACAGCTATGCAAACTCATCAAACTGTACTTTAAAAATGTGAAGTTATTGCATGAAAATGTCACCTCAAAGTTTATTAATAAATTAGTAAGCCCAAATTAATGAAATTACTAAGCCTAAAAATAAGTGATATAAATAGAAAGAAATAAAAGTCTTGTAAATAAGAAAATTAGCTTACAGTTTTTCCAACTCAAGACTCATTGTGAGGATGTTCTCAACTGTTGTAAGTTGCACTTGAGTTCTTCCCATGTCGCTGAAGGAAAAAGCCAACACATTTATGATGAACCCAATACAGATGTTGTGAACTTAAAACATAATTTGGCCAGGTTCTGGTGCCTCACGCCTGTAATCCTACCTACTCAGGAGGCTGAGATCTTGCTGCATGGTTCAAAGGATCATGGTTCACATCCAGCCTAACCAAGAAATCCCATGAGGTTCTTATCTCCAATTAAGCACAAAAAATCTGAATTGGAGCTGTGGTTCAAGTGATAGAGCATTAATCTTGAGCACAAAACTCAGGGGCAGCACCTAGGACCCAAGTTCAAGCCCCAACACAAGCACCAAAAAAACATTTAAGATAATTCAATGTGTTTTCCTGTCTTATGCTGATAACCCTAGCTATTTAGGAGAGTGAGATCTAGAGAACTGAGGTTCAAAACCACCTTAGGTAGAAAAGTTCATGAGATTCCATCTCCAAAACAACCAGTAAAAAGCTGGAGTCATGGATGAAGTGTAGAGAACCAACTGAGGGAGCAAGCTTTTTACCCTATTGCAAAAAACTAAGAAAATAAATGCAAAATCAAGCATATGTCAAACATATACAATTACTTCAATCTCGACATTTTGTTGTTGTTGGTGGTGGTGGTGGTGGTGTGCCCTGAACTCTGGGTCTGGCTTGCCCCTGAGCTCTTCAGCTCAAGGCTAGCACTCTACCACTTGAGCCACAGCGGCACTTCCAGTTTTCTGATGGTTAATTGGATATAAGAGTTTCACAGACTTTCCTGCCCAGGTTGGCTTTGAACCACAGTCTTAGATCTCAGCCTCCTGAGTAGCTAGGATTACAGGCATGGGCCACTGGTGCTTGGCCCTGACTATTATTATTAATTTTTTTCTTTTTTGGTACTGGAGATCAAACGTAAAACGTTGCACTTGCTAGGCAAGCACTTTGCCACTGAGCTACATCCTAGCCCTTGACTTCTTTTTGACTTCTTTATAAAACAAGCCATCTCCGTTTGTCCCAGAAGATAATTTCAGAAAGCATTTTTACTGTCAAATTAATCAAATTAATGACCTTGGCATTGAACTGAACTTCTATCTTTTTTTCTGAACGTTATCTTCTCATTTTTGCAATAAATTGACCTTTCCATTTTTCACTTAAGTAATATACACCTCTGTGTTTGCTTACGGGAATGAATGTTTACATGTTCCATATCTATGTGTATTTTTCTGCTGGCTGTCTTGCTCATTATGCATCCTTTCTTAATCCTTTCCTTTGTGAATAATCTAAAAAATTACCCAGTTACAACTAAAATGATTATTTTCTTAGCCTTAGTATAAAATACTTAACCTTTGAAGATGTAAAGAAGAATAGTGATCATCTCAGGATTTCTAGGATTACCTCAGTACTTACAGATATTTTAATGCTGGCAATTTAAAAAGATGAATATCTTCCACAGTTGTCAGAGGATTACGACTGAGAATTCTGCAAAATACAATGGAATTAAAAGTATGCATGGGACTACATGAAGAGTTCATATGCATTGAATGGGTATGAAACTTTTAGGTAAAATAAAGTCATTCTGTTGTTACTCCAAGTCATTTATAATCCATAAAGCAGACTCCCTGCCTTATGGAGAAAAGAAAGAGGTGAGAATGAAAAAAGGGGCTGGATAGCAGAGAAAATACACCTCCAAAGAACTTTGAGGTCAAAACTACAGACCTGATGGGGAACCCTTGCCTTATAGGAAACACTATTTTTAGCATCCTCCATATTTCATCTTTAGGAATTTAAACAATTTACGGACTAATTCACAAAGTTAAATCATGTCCATCAATTCAAACAAAGTATAGACTAATTTAAAGGGGGAAAAATTAGGACCAATTCCTTTGTTTTGAACTGGCTGAAGCCATACTCCCATTATATACTCTCACTGTGTTTTTCTGTCACACTGGAGCTTTGTTAAAACTTCAGACAATCCACTCTGTACTTATCCATCTCCTGGACTATCAACTCCTTAAGGGCAGGGACCACATCTTACTGTCATTGTCACCCCCGGGGCCAGGCACAGTGCCTGAAATTTGCTGGGTCTGTAACAGTGTCTGATAAATAACATTGTATTTGTGCATCATTAGCATGAATAAATCCATTCTCTCTCTCCCTCCTCCTCTCCCTCTCCCTTTCTCTCTTTCCCTCCACTTTCCCCTGTCCCTCTCCTTAGAGTAAAAGCTCACATAGCCCTAGACTACCTAGGACTACCTATGTCTTACCTAGGATTACCAAGATGCCCTTTGAAAAAACCAAGAAACATGTTGTTTCCTAGCACTTAATGAATTCTCTATTCAAACATTAGCTGACCACATAGCTAACAAAGTACAGACCCCAGTGAGTCACACATGACAATATTGGTACGTCAGAAATAGAAATGTCACTACACTAAATAGGAATTGATACATTAAGGAGCTGCAATAGCAAACCTTCAGGCTGTGGCATCCAATTTCTATATTGCTATCCTGCAATGTTTAAATGACAAATTTTCATCAGAAATTTCTGTGAGGTACAAAGAAATAAATTATAGCCCCAATATGGTGATGGAAAAGTAAAAGCACTTAATTTATCCCTGACAACCATATCTTAAAATTGCCCTTGCTGCTGACCTTGCACTGAAACACCTCCCTCTCCCTTTCCCCTCCCCAAATACATACTGGGGCTATAAAAGAGACAACCTGTGAACTGAGAGCCATGCTGTTTGTAGCTACATCTGCTAAAACAGATGCTATTAAAACCCCCTTTCCGGTAACTCAAGATTGCTGGGAATGTGGCTTAGTGGTAGAGTGCTTGCCTAGCATGCATGAAGCCCTGGGTTCGATTCCTTAGTACCACATACATAGAAAAGGCCAGAAGTGGCACTGTGGCTCAAGTGGTAGAGTGCTTTCCTTGAGCAAAAAGATGCCAGGGACAGTGCTCAGGCCCTGAGTTCAGGCTCCAGGACTGGCCAAAAATAAAAAAATTGCTTTTCCACCCTGCTTCCATCTCAGCACAAAGTGCCCCTTCTCCTATTTTTATCCTGTCCCCCTCCCCATGCTGAACAAACTACCCCTAACCTCACCTTTCCTAACAACAACAAAAGACCCTAGTTGTTCAGGAAGCCCACTATTTCTTTTTTAGCCAGGCTGAAGAAGACTGGGTTGCCTTTCTCCAGCTGTCAGCCTTTATTAGCTATTAGTCTAATAAAAACCTGTTGGCCTGTTGATTTTGCTTCCCTGTTCTTTTCTTTATTCATACTCACAGTACTTGAAATATTTCCTTACATAAGGGGTGAGTGGGAATCAAACAAAATTGTCCTTAAGGAAGCTGAGTTGTTGAGTTGGTAGATTTAATTTACCTATTTAAAATGTGTTCATGAGGGTAAGTGCTGGTGACTCGTGGCTGTCATCCTAGCTACTCGGGAGGCTGAGATCTGAGGATCATAGTTAAAAGGTAGCCTGGGAAGGAAAGTATGTGAGACTCTTATATCAAATTAATCACAGAAAAAGCTGGAAGTAGAGCTGTGGCTCAAGTGGTAGACTGCTAGCCTTGAGAAAAAGAAGCTCAGGGACAGTGCTCAGACCAGAGTTCAAGCCCCAGGACCAGAAAGAAAAATGTGTTCATGGGCAGGAAGCATGGTTCGTGGGCTGGAAGTTATAGAGCACCTACCTCATAAGCACAATATCCCAAGTTCAGGGCTGGGGAATATGGCCTAGTGGTAAAGTGCTCACCTCATATACATGAAGCCTTCCTTGGGTTCGATTCCTCAGCACCACATATATAGAAAAATGCTGGAAGTGGCACTGTGGCTCAAGAGCTAGAGTGCTAGCCTTTAGGAAAAAGAAGCCAGGGACAGTGCTCAGGCCCTGAGTCCATGCCCCAGGACTGGCAACAAAAATACATCAAGTAAATATCCCAAGTTCAAATCAAGTACTGCCAAAAATTTAGTCTAAAAATATAAGCTGGTGCCAGGGGCTCATATACTCAGGAAGCTGAGAGCCAAGGATTGCAATTCAAAGCCAGCATGCAGGAAAATCCATCAAACTCATCTCCAGCTAGCTACCAAAAGGCTGGAAGTGAAGCTTTGGCTCAATTGGTACAGTGCTAGCCTTGAGCCATAAACTTCAGGGATAGCAACCAGATGATTTCAAGCTCCAGGTCTGGCACACACATACACAGAAAAACAAGCAAATGTATTTTTTGCTTATAATTATTTTCCCAATGATTTAAAAAAATACTAGTTATAAGTGTGTTAATGAGCACAAAATGTATAAAGATATATGTGACAATAAAGGAACAGACTTTTGTACATTAATGAAAGTAAATGGGCATTAATCTGAAGTAGATCATTAAAAACTGAGATGCAATGATAATCCCTAAGGTGATCACTAAGAAAATAAATCAAAATTATATAGGTAAAAAAGGAATTAAAATAATATGCTAGAAAATATCTCAAAGGAGGTACTGATGATGAAAGTGAGAAAAGAGATATGGAGATTAGAAAGCAAAATAACAAATGTAAATCCTTCCCTGTTTATGTTAATTATAATTTGATTGGATTAAACTTCAGTTACAAGACAGAACATTTTTCTTGCTGTGTGTGTAGGATTAAATGATTAACAAGTATGAGGGTCTCATATTTGTTACACAGGTAGGTAGCCCAGAATAAGTTTTTAAAATATATCATCCCACTATGTGGTGTCAACAAACAACATACATTAGATTCAAAGCAACAAATTGGTTGTATGGAAAATATATGTGATATAAATAGTAACTAAAAGGGAGCTGAGGTGTCTATAAGAGATGAAGTAGACTTAACACTAAAATTATTCCTGGGGACAAAGATGAGCAGTATATAATTATCAAAATCCAAGCCATTAAGGAGATAAAACAATTGTGAACATGTATTCTTCTAACAACAGTTGCCCCCACTCCTCCAATAAAACAAAACTATCAAACCAACTTTAGTGCTGGTGGTTCATGCTGGTAGTCATAGCTACTCCAGTAAGAGCAGAAGGATCACAGTTCACATCAGCCTGGGTAGAAAAGTTTACAGAATCCCGTGCAAAAAAGAAACAGCTAGCTGGGCATCAATGGTTCACACCTGTAATCCTACTATTCAGGAGGCTGAGATCAAAGTATCTAACTTCCAAGACAATGTAGGCAAAAAAAGCCAGCCCAGACAGGAAAATCTGAGAATATTCAATTAACCAACAAAAAGCTGGAAGTAGAATTGTAGCTCAAGTGGTTGAGCAAAATAGATAAGGGACAGTGTTAGAAGCATCACAAGTGGTAAAGCATCAGCCTGTCAAGTACAAGACCATGAGTTTAAAACCTCAGTTTATATATGCAACCAAAAATAAAGACTGTAATCCCAGCAGGAACAGGAGGACTACGAGTTTGAGGCTATCCTGTGTTACATTATGAATTTGTGTAGTCAGCACACTACATCGAAAGACCATGCCTTAAGATAAAATTCATGTATAATAGTGCTGAAAACAATAACATACTTGAGAGTAACTACATTCCTTCAGACCCATAACAACTTGTGCATCCGTTGCATACAAGCTCCACAAAGTAAAGTGAAAAAGACAATTTCACCTGCAGTCTTCAGTGGCCCTGCAGGCCACTGAATATCATAGATTTTTGTTTTATTATTTTGAGGCAGAATCTTACTATGTATCCCAGGCTGGCCTTAACCTCTAGATTTTCCTTCTTCCATCCCTAGGATTACAGGTGTGTGTCATCATGCCCGATAAAAAGAAAATTTGAGTTGAAAGGGAAAAAACCCCATACTTGTTGAAGGCAGTCATGAAAGTGAGTGTGCGGAATCAGGATAGCTCCATGTTTAATTAATTATTTTTATTTTTTGTGCCAGTACTTGGGCTTGAACTCAGGCCCTGGGCATTTATCTCTTAGCTTTTTTTTCATCCAGGGCTAGAACTCTACACTGGAGCCACATCTCCACTTCTGGATTTTTTATTGGTTAATTGGAAATAAGTCTCATGAATTTTCCTGCCCAGGGTAGCTTCAAACCAAGATCATTGTATCTCAGCCTCCTGTTACCTGGCATTACAGGTGTGAGCCACCAGCACTGGGCGGCTAATTTTGTTTAATACACAGCTTATCATAAACATTTCTTTTCCTCAATGATTCCTGTTACCCACAAGCAATTCACAACTTCAGAGGTATGTACTTTTTTTTTTTTCCAGTCCTGGGGCTTGGACTGGGGCTTGGGCCTGAGCACTGTCCCTGGCTTCTTTTTGCTCAAGGCTAGCACTCTGCCACTTGAGCCACAGCTCCACCTCCGGCCTTTTCTGTTTCTGTGGGGCTGAGGAATAGAACCCAGGGCTTCATGCATGCAAGGCAAGCACTTTACCGCTAAGCCCCAGAAATATTTACTTCTTAACAAAATAAAGTTCTGGCTGATTGAGAGAAGTGCCTGTGGCATACTATCAGGAATTATTTCTGCTCCCCCATTAGAAGAAATTGACACTGAGAAGCAGCCACCCCTTTCCTCTCTGGAGGACGTGGTATTCAACCGTTGCTCTTTGCAGTTGTCTCATTTAATTCCACGGACCAGGCACACATGTCAGAAGAGCATCATTGGCTCTCATGATAATGCTAATTTGAATGTTACCTGTATGATGTTTCTGTTGTATGTGCCAAAAATCAGGACAAGGGAAACAAGAGCTTGTCAAATCTAAGTCACACAAATCTTCTGGCCTTGTGTACCTTCATTTCCTCATAAAAAGGGGGGTCCTAAAGATATAACATACTTTATAGAGTTCATGCAGTACTTACACTCAGCTAACTAATAAGGATATTAGGTTTTTAACCCATACATAAGGTTTCATTTCATAAACATTTATTTTCTATTTCACTTACAGTTTGTGTAGAAACTGCATGCCATGCCATGCCTCAAATGTGCCAAAGCTCAGTTCTGTGAGTAAATTGCAACCAAGATTTCTACCAAAGAAAAAAAATAATAAGACAAAGAAAAAGAAGAAAAATCTATTCTTTCAGAACATTTATCATTTCATAGTGATTCTAATTTACTTATAATGAAACATACTTCAATACTTTCGCCAGGCTTAAAACAAAACTCTTACTGTGAAAGATGCTGACTTGTGATTTACATTTTTCATATTTACATTAGTGTTTAGTGACATTTGTGTAGAACAAATTTCATAACTTCAGCATGACTGACAATTTGAACTGGACAATTCTTGGCTGTGGAGGTTGTCCTGTACATTATAGGGTATTTACATCATCCTTAGTGTTTGATGTCCATTAGATTCTGAAAACTTTACCCAAGGTTGTCAAATGTCCCCTGGGTACAAAGTCACACTGCCGGAGAACCACTGCTTCATAGTGATTCTCTCTGACCTGTGAGAATTCTTAAACTCCTCTTTGCTAGACACTAAAAGAATCTGCTAAATATTTTAGTAACTGTTGAATAGCAAAAAATTAATTATATTTGGAAATGAGTAGTGCCGTTTGAGACATTATTTGTAACTTACAGATACTTTAGAAAAGGTAGTGGTTCAAATGTACTTCTTTCAATAGACTGTATTTTATTGCAAGACAAATCTCTAGGAAAAGTAAAAGGAAAATAGTGCATTAATTAGCTAACTTTTCAATATCTCATAAATAGAAACAAACATTAGAAATTTGAATTCATGATATTAAACATAGTTGTTGTTTTTTTGTCAGTCCTGGGGCTTGACCTCAGGGCCTGGGCACTGTCCCTGAGCCTCTTTTGCTAAAGGCTAGCACTCTACTACTTGAGACACAGTGCCACTTCTAGCTTTTTTTTTCTGATTATGTGGCACTGAGAAATGGAACCCAGGGCTTCAGTCTTGAGATAATCTATGCTTATACAAGCATATATATTTTTTTTCTCCACACAGATGGTAGCATACAAATGTGCACACATTGTTTTCATTCTTCAGACAAATCTCATCATTGTTTCTGTAATTATGGTTCTCCCCCCCCAGCTTTTCCAAGGCAATTTACCTTGCAAATCAATCTGCACTGTAATTCATAGTACTTAATCAAATGGATATAGTAGAATCAATGTTCCCTATTTTTTCTTCTTTTTTTTTTTGTCAGTCTTAGGGCATGGACTCAGAGACTGAGCACTGTTCCTGGCTTCTTTTTGTTCAAGGCTAACACTCTACCACTTGAGCCACAGTGCCACTTCCGGCTTTTTCTGTTTATGTGATGCTGAGGAATTGAACCCAGGGCTTTGTGTATGCAAGGCAAGCACTCTACTGCTAATTTATATTCCCAGCCCTTTAGCTCTTTTTATTGGCAGGCATTTAAAAAAAATGAGTGATATGAATGCTGATATGATGTAAATAACTTGCAATGTATTTCTCATCATAGGAATAACAACAGTTTACTTCACTGAACAATTAATTACCTTAGTATTTCTCCACACTATAAGGTTTGGAAGTCCACATGGCAGGGGTATGCCAATATACTGATACATAGATAGTCTTCTCCTGGAAGGTTTGATGCTTCTAAGAATTACTTTTGTGCCATGTGAGAGTTCTTTTGTTCATTCCCAAAACTCTTCTTCTTTTTTTTTTTTAAATCATTTGTAAGGACAGAGACTTAGGGTGTGTGTGTGTGTGTGTGTGTGTGTGTGTGTGTGTGTGTGTGTGTGTGTTCATGTGCAAGACCCCAGCAAGCTAATCATTGAGCTGTATAGCTCAGCCTTCTAATTTTGAAAGCAGATTTGGAAAAAAAAATCGTATTGGCTTAGTAAGGCAGTTGCTGTAAACCTTAATAAGCTTAGTGATTGAATGACTGGTGTTTGTACCCACATCCAGACACTGGACATGGCACACACATCTAGCTCTTGCAGCAAAGAACGTAATAATCCCTTATCTAAACAGAAATGCTATGTAAATACTCTCTCCTTGGCAACAAAGCTGTGAGGGGCAGCTGAGCAACAGTGGAACATGACTGCAATTTCAGCGACTTAGAAGTTAAAAGAAACTAGATCTCTTAAGTTTGTGCTAGGAACATTTCTGATATACTTATTTATTAATCATTGTACATATACAACATAAGTATCACTTCAAATGTCGTGAGACCAAGTCAGAAGAAAGAGTCTTACTATGTAGCCTTGGGCTGTCCTCAAATAATACTCTTGCCTCTATCATCTGAATATTGGGATTATAGGTATAAACCACCAAACCTAGCTTAAAATACTAATTTTTAGCATGGGTATAACAAGTCTTACATTGAGATACTTAGTACTATTCTGACCTTCTGGTATTATAACCATCTTGATAGTATTACTTATATAAGTGTTTATGTTACATTTAAATATTAAATTATTTCAAATAAATTATCAAAACTTAGTGGACTATGACATTCAAGTTAATGTAGGTGCCTATATTTCCTTCTCCTTTCAGCATCTCTATTTCCTTTTATCCTACTAATTTATTTTCTAACCCTTATAGGACAAATGGTAAACATATTCAGTTTTACATGTCATATATAGTGTGTTTCATATCTTCGTTTTTTTTCTCATCTAGCCCTTTTATAGTTTGAATATGAAGTACCCTCCAAAAATGCTCACGTATTGAATGAAGGCTTGTTCTACAGGTAGTATTGTTATTGAGAGATAACTAATGTCATGAGAAAGCCCTAACTTCATTAATAGATTAACCAACTAGTTAGAGGCAGCTCATTGGAGATGTGTTTTGCAGGTGTATCTTATCCAGAGACCTCCTCTCCCCTCTTCTCTTTTCTCCCCATCTTTCCACTTCCACCCTCTCCCCTCCCTGTCCCCACTCTCTCATCTCTTCTCCCCTCCCCCTTTCCTTTCTCTCTCCTCTCCTTCCTCTCCTCCCCTATCCTCTCCTCTTCTCATCCTTCTCCTCCTCTATCTTTTCTCCTCTCTCCTTCCTCTCTCCTCCCATCTCCTGTCTCCTCCTCTCTCATTCTTTCTCTCCAGACTGCCATGAGGTTAGCACTTGTACTCTCTCACATCCTTGCATCAATGTTGTACTGCCTCACAATAGGCCCAGAAACAGTGGAGCAGCTGTCATGGACTGAAATCTTTGAATTGGGAGACAAAATAAATCTGCCTTCCTTTGATACTTTATGAGGTATTTGTTCCAATGGCAAAAAAAGTGTTTGATATAAGCCCTTTAAAATAGTAAAAAACCTGAGTGGGGCACTGATAGCTCATGCCTGTAATCCTAGCTACTGAGGAGAATGAGATCTAAGGATTGTAGTTTGAAGCAAGCCCAGGCAGAAAATCAATAAAACTCTTATCTCCAATAAACTACCAAAAAAAAGAGAATCTCCCAACCCCTCCCCCCCAAAAAACCTGCAAGTGGAGCTGTGGCTCAAGTGGTAGACTTCTAGCCTTGAACTAAAGTAGCTCAGAGAGAGCCCAGGCTCTGAGTTCAAGCCCCATGGCCAGTTCACACATACAAAAAAAAAGTAAAAACCTTTCTTAATTTATGGGCTATCCAAAAACAGACTGGATTGGGTTTAATACACAAGCTGTAGACTAAATACAAATTTAAGTAGATGAAATATGTGCATATTTTAAAAACAGAGTTCACTGGAGCTTCAGCAGGCTTGTTACCATTTATTCTCAGCAAAGGACATAGTTTCTTTTTCTTGATTAAATGATTGACATGCATTAAGCATATTAAGTATTTGATGCTAGAGATGGGCTGCTATGTACAATAAAGACTTTAATAATGATCTAATTTGAACTCCTTATTCTTTTCATAGATAAATTGCAAATATGTGAACTTACAAGACCATGACATTTAGCAGGCCTTCAAAAGAATCCTTACGTAATTCAGTCAGATGATTTTCACTGAGGATTCTGGAACATGAAAAAATTATTACTGCACCAAAATTCAAATACAAACTATCAAGTAATGAAAAGATATGAGGAAATGAAGGTTACTATTTGTTGCTAAGCACAATTTTTAGGGGCATTAAATATTTGTATCTACTTCTAGATTAGTATTCTACAGAAATATTTTCCCAGATTCACAAAGAAGTATGTTCAGTCATGTTCATTATAGCCAGGAATGAAACAAGAAAACCACACATGCCTTCTAAAGCAATAATGGAATTATAAAAAAAACTGTGATGTATCCATATGTTTATTGAGGTATATATACAACATTATGCAGGAGTTCAAATGACTAGAGGGAAACCCTCTGTGTGTGGAAAAGAAACATGACACAGGGCTGGGAGAGTAGTTTAATGGTAGAGTGCTCACCTAGCTGCATGAAGCCCTGGGTTTGGTTCCACAGCACCACATACATAGAAAAAGCTGGAAGTGGGCGCTGTGGCGCAAGTGGTAGAGGGCTAGCTTTGCGCAAAACGAAGCCAGGGACAGTGCTTAGGCCCTGAGCTCAAGCCCATTGGCCAAAAAGAAAGAAAGGAAAGAATGAAAGGAAGGAAGGAAGGAAGGAAGGAAGGAAGGAAGGAAGGAAAGAAAGAAGGAAGAAAGGAAGATGACACCATGTAGTGAAAGAGTCAAGTTGCAAGATGTTAACATTTATTTTCTACTTATTTTTTGTGTGCCAGTTCTGTGTCTTGAACTCAGGGCCTGGATGCTCTCCCCTCACTTTTGCGCTCATGACTAGCACTGTACACCACATGAGGCATGCTCCACTTCTGGATGGGGGCGCGGTGGGAATTGGAGTTGAGTCTCACAAACTCTCCTGTTTGGTTTGTCTTTGTCTCTGAACCATGATACTTAGATCTCAGCCTCTTGGGCACAAGTGGTTCACAATTCTAGCTACTCAGAAGGGTGAGATCTGAAGATTGTAGTTCAAGTCTAGCCTTGGCAGGAAAGTCTATGTGATTCTTATTCCAAATTAACCACACACACACACACAAAGCAGGAAGTGGTGCTGTGGCTCAAGTGGCAGAGTACTAACTTTGCACACAAAGACTCTGGGATAATGCTGGGCCTTGAATTCTAGAAACCAGCACAAAAAGAAAGAAGAAAGATAGCAAGGAAGGGAGGAAGGGAGGGAGGAAGGGAGGGAGGAAGAAAATGATACCACAAGCCATTTTTCTGTATGTAAATGTTTGTAAGCAATTGTATGAGAAAAGATTTTGGATGATAGAGCTTTTCACTCTACTTACTTTCTTATTTTCAGGTCTGATACTGCGAATTGAACTCAGTTCCTGCTGCTATTGCTCATTCATTAATGCTCTACCAACTGAGCCATGCTTCCAACCCTTCAACTATCCTCTTAAGTAGAGTTTACACTGTATGATTTCATTTTTATTTATTAAGAAATTAATCATGTAAGTCAGGTGTTAGTAGCTCATGCCTATGATCCTAGCTACTTGGGAGGCTGAGATCTGAATATCATGGTTCAAAGCCAGTCTGGGCAGGAAGTATCTTATCTCAAATTAATCACCAAAAGAGCTGAAAGTGGAGCTGTGGCTTGAGTGGTAGAGTCCTAGCCTTGAGCAAAAGAAGCTCAGGAACAGGCTGCAAGTTCAAGCCCCAGAAGTAGCACACACACACAAAGAATACAATCCTGCATTACTTATACAGTGGGAAATAAATTTAAATTGCCTTAGTTAATTCAAAGAGGGTCCATGGAACTATTTTACATTATGGCTATAAGTCCTCATAATGCATGAAAAACAAGAGTTCTGCCGCTTAACTATACCCTCAGCATCAGTAATGTTTCAATCAGCAGAGGTTGCTTAGGATGTGGAGGAGACATGGTTTTCTCAGAAGTATATGCTTCAGAATTCTGGACCAAGAAGGGTTCAATAGCACAGTTTTATATTCACATTGGGGAGAATGTACTCACATTTTCTCTGCCCAAGGGTATTCTTTCCATGTATTTTCATTTGTATAAGAAATAGCATTTCCGTGGAAATTTCTATAGAGAAACACAGTTTTTATTCATGAATAAGTAGGAAAAGGAAAATCAAGACAAGAAAAAGTCATTGCAGCCTCATGAGGGATAATCAAATACAGAAAAAATCTACATTTTTCTATCTTCTAGAGCTATGATCTTCTCACAGTTTACATTTTAAAGAAATAACCTTGGGCCACTGGCACAAATAATGAGGCCTCATAATAAAAGTTTAATTTCCTATGGGTTCAATCTCTTACATATATAATGCCAGTCAATTATCTTGGATGTCAGTATTTTCCCCAAAATCATCTTTTTGTTAAACTGACTCCTACAAATCAATAAGAAAATGGTAATGAAAAAAGGCAGATATTTATTATTATTAGCAAATAGAAATTGTTTTTAAAAACCCTCTGTCAGGTAGGCCTAAGTGCTCTTATGGAAAAAAGAACACTTAGAATGAATGAAAATTTTAAAGGCTATGTCAGGCAAAATTACCAGCACAAACAAATAAAGATGATTCTTACAAGGTAGTGAAGATTTTCATCTTGGCGGTGGGGTCTGGCACAGGCACTTGGTGGAGCCTGTGCTTTGGTTTAAGACCAACACACACCAGTGCCTGAAACTGGCAGGAACAGAGTTCACATATGTTGGTGCTGGGAAAGACAATCTGATCCATGTGCATAGCTAAAGCTTTTTCTGTAGCAGGATTTGCAGAACGATGACTTATGGTAAGTTCCATGTGCAAAGGGTGAGCTGTAACTGGAGTCTGAAATGTTATTTTAGGCTGATTTGGAGGCACAGCTGCAGTCTTCTTCAGGACTGGAGGATGTCCAGCCTCTGCAGTGGGTCCTGGAGTTGAGGGAAGTACTAGGTCCAGAGATGGGAGAGGGATCTTGGGTGGATTTGTATGCTGAATTCTAACATGACCTGGTATTGAAACTGGCATCACATAAAATACTACAGCTTGAGACCTAAACTTCTTAAGTGGTGTTGAAAGTTCTGTTTTGGTGTCCTGTATGTTTGGAGTGGGTTCAATATTCATTCTGGACCCTGGAGTTAAGCTAAGGTCCAGATCAAAAGGTTGAACTGTGACTTGAGTTGGGTGTCGATAGTGAGCTGGAATCTGGTGTGGATTTGGAAGTGGTATCTCAGGGTTCATTAAAAAAATGATTGCCTTCTTCAAAGTTGATGAATGTTCAGACTCTCTGGTGGGTTCTGGAGATATGTTAATTTCCACATCCAGGTGTGGAACTGTGACACCAGACAATGCTGAATGTTGAACTGGATCCTGACCCGATATTATCTCAAAATGCCCTGGAGCATGAACTAGAGTCTTATGTGGCTTTGGAAGCTGAGCTAGACCCACATTCTCAGCTGAGGGTAGTTCTACATCCATAGGAAACTCTGAAAGCTGAGTTGGGGCTTCCTGCATGATTAAGGGAGTTTCAATTTCTTCAAAGGTCTGTATATTCTCTGCTGAGGGTTCCTGTTGGGTAGAAGGAGTTTCATCTGCAGTTACTTCTAGAGCTGGAGCATCATGATGAATTGGTATAGGTTCAACCTCATCAAAAAGCTCTGGAGGAAGCGGTGGCGCCTCATGGTGCTGGGCTATAGAAATATGTCTATCATTCATTGGAACTGAGTGATAAGCTGGAGCCTCATAGTAGATTGAAGAAATATCCCCTCCTGTAGTGGGTTCTGGTTTTATAGGAAGCCCCACATATGGATGTTTAACAGTCACACTGAGAATGTTTGAATACTGAACTTCATGCAGGTGTGGAGGTGAAGCAATCAATTCATGATGCGCAGAAAAGAGAGCTGGTTGTTTCTGATGGATCAAAGGTTTAAATTCCTTAGGATGCTTTGAGGCGTGAGCAGGGGCTTCTGGATGAATTTCAGAAGGATGCTCCTTCTCAGGATACTCTGAATGGTGAGCTGCTTGGTCCTGCTCACTGACAACAGGTTCTTCCTCTTGTACATACCCTGTAGGCCAAGCTAGGGCCTCGTGCTGGGCTACAGAAGTTTGAATTTCCTTGAGAGGCTCGGAATGTACAGTAACTTTCTTATCTTCAGGCTGAACATTAAAATCGTCAAAGTTATCATGGAAATTGTCAGGCTTAACTTTAAAATCGTGGAAGTTATCGTGATTCTCAGGCTTAACTTTAAAATCACTCCAGTTATCATGGTCATTTTCAGACTTAGCTTTAAAATCGCCCCAGTTATCATGGTCATTCTCAGACTTAGCTTTAAAATCACCCACGTTATTGTGGTCATTCTCAGACTTCGCTTTAAAATCATCCAAGTTATCGTGGTCATTCTCAGGCTTGAATTTAAAATCGTCCAAGTTATCATGGTGATTCTCAGGCTTAACTTTAAAATTACCCCAATTTTCATGGTCATTTTCAGACTTAGCTTTAAAATCACCCAAGTTATCGTGGTAATTCTCAGGCTTCACTTTAAAATCGTCCAAGGTATCATGGTAATTTTCAGGCTTAACTTTAAAATCGTCCAATTTATCATGGTAATTGTCAGGCTTAACTTTAAAATCGAGTAAGTTATCGTGATTCTCAGCCTTAACTTTAAAATCATCCCAGTTATCATGGTCATTTTCAGACTTAGGTTTAAAATCGCCCCAGTTATCGTGGTCATTTTCAGACCTAGCTTTAAAATCGCCCCAGTTTTTGTTGTAATTATTAGATTTAGCTTTAAAACCACCCCAGTTATTCTGCTCATTTTCAGACTTAGCTTTAAAACTGCCCCAGTTTTCGTGGTCATTTTTAGACTTAGCTTTAAAATCACCCAAGTTATCGTGGTAATTCTCAGGCTTCACTTTAAAATCATCCAAGTTATCATGGTCATTCTCAGACTTCGCTTTAAAATCATCCAAGTTATAGTGGTCATTGTCAGGCTTAACTTTAAAATCGTCCAAGTTATCATGGTGATTCTCAGGCTTAACTTTAAAATTACCCCAGTTATCATGGTCATTTTCAGACTTAGCTTTAAAATCCCCCCAGTTATCGTGGTCATTCTCAGACTTAGCTTTAAAATCACCCAAGTTATCGTGGTAATTCTCAGGCTTCAATTTAAAATCATCCAAGTTATTGTGGTTATTGTCAGGCTTCAGTTTAAATTTGTCCGAGTTACCGTGGTCATTTTCAGACTTAACTTTAAGATCATCTGAGTTATCATGGTCATTGTCAGGCTTCACTTTAAAATTGTCCAAATTATCATGGTAATTTTCAGGCTTAACTTTACCACTGGGGAAATAGTCATGGTAATCTCGATCCTGATCTGGGGTTTGACCAGTCGCCTTGTCATGTGCTAGTATTTCAGCTACACTCTCCACAGGGGACTCTGGAGCATGAACTGGAGCCTCTTGCTTGGCTGGATGTGTGACTTCCTCGGGATACTTTTCATGGTGAGCTTCATCTTCCAAGTGGCTTCCAGAGTGTTCCACCTTTTGAGAAAACTCAGAATGTTGACCTGGGTGCTCTTGCTCACTGAGAGAAGTTTCAGTTGCCAAAGTCTGATGTGGGACCTCCACCTGGGTTAAGGAAGGGTGAAACTCCTCAGCAACCTTTGAAGGATGAAGGGAGGATTCCAGATAGCTTTCAGAAGTTTCAGTCTCCCCATGAGATTCAGAATGCTGAGTTGGCTGCTCCTCCTTGCTAATAGGGTATTCTACCTCCATAGGAAAACCATGTGGCTTAACAGAAGAATCATGCTGAGCTATGGAAGTTTTAGTCTCCTTGGTAGGCTCTGAAGTTATGGCAACTTCCTTATCCTCAAGCTTAATTTTAATATGGGCCAAGGTATCATCGTGAGCTTGAATCTGACCTGGATGTTTTGTCACCTCTACTGGAGTTTCTGCTGTATACTCCATATGGGACTCTAGAGCCTCATGCTCAGCTGCATGTATGATTTCCTCCAGTGGCTTTTCAAGCTCAGCATGGTCTTCCAGGTGACTTCCAGAGGATTCTACTTCCTGAGGAAATTTGGAATAGTGAACTGCCTGCCCCTGCTCACTGAAATGTGGTTTATTCAGCAAAGAAGGGCCAAAAATCTCATAGGGGCCATCATGATGGTTTAAAGATGGAAGATCCTCATTGAACTCTGGAGGCTGAATTGAGGACGCAAGAAAACTTCCAGAAATTTCACCCTCCTCAGGAGACTGAGATGGCTGAGCTGTTTGCTTCTGGTGGTGGAAAGAGAGTTCAGCCACCAGAGTAGGTCCTAGAGGCTGACTTGGGAGCTTATGATGGTCTAGGAAATGTTCCGCCTCCTTGGTGGGCTCTGAATGTATGTTAACTTCCACTTCGAGGGGCTCAACTTTAACATTGGGGAAGTAGTGATGGTAATCTTGATCATGACCTGGAGGGTGAACTGTCACCTCATGATGTGGTAAAGTTTCAACTATTTTCTCCATAATGGACTCTGGAAGTTGAGCTGGAATCTCTGGAGGTATAACTTCCTCCAAAGGCTTTTCAGGATAACCTGGAACTTCCAGCCGAGTTTCGGCATGTTCTCTGTCACTGTGGAGCTCTGAAGGCTGAGCTAGCCCCTCTTCATGGACAGATGCATGTTTTTCCTTAGCACGCTCTGGAGGCTTAGCATCAGTCTGCTGTTTTCTGGGAGTAGTACCCTCTATATCCACAGGATTAATCAAAGCATTTGGCAAGGTTGAATAATGAGCTTCTTTCCTACTTGGAAATGAAGACTTGCCCACGGGATGCATGGATGGCACAACACCCTCATTAACATGCTGTTGTTGAGCTGGGATGTCTTTCTTGGATTCAGAGAATGGAATTTTCTCAGGCCTTTCTGGTGTTTGGGTCTCCAGTTGGAACTTATAAGATTTAAGTTGCTCAAGGAGCTCCAAAGGCAGGCTTGGATTCTCTTGGGATTTATGAGGTAGGCTGTCATTGTTATTTAGTTCTGGATAATTCTGCAAAGGTTGTTTCTGAGGCTGAGGTTCTGTGGATTGTTCTTCAGTTCCAACAATAAATGTAGCAAGGCGAGAATGCTGGGGAATATCATTCTCCAGGGGCCCTGGTGAAACAAATAATGGTGTTGTTCTTGAACTCTGATTGTCTGCAGGTGCAAGTAGTATTTCAAATGACTGGTGATCTGAAGCCTGACCTAGATCAATTGTCTGAATCTTACTTTTAAGTGCATGAGGGGGAGGTCCAGCCTGGTTGTAATCTCCTCCTTGAACTGGCATTGACTCTGGCAGCTTCTCCTGCAGAATTAACTTGTCTGGAAGATCTTGATGAGGAACTACAAACTGTTTTGACTTTGGAGAGGGCTGTCCGGAATTTGTGCCCAGAAATGGAGACACACTGCGGGTCAGCTCCTGCGATGGTGCAGACGTCTTGGAAGGGGCAGAAGACCCAAGGTTATAGGGGCCTCTGGAGTCCGATGGTGGTGTCCGGAAGTTGGGAGATTCGGTTGGGAGATAAGAGGGGTGGGAGTCAGAGGTCAGCTGATCTGAATTCTTAGCCCAATATCTAATTGGAGCGGGCTGGACCAAAAGACACAACTGTAGCAACATGGGGAGGGGCCTTAGGGCCCAAAGATAGACCAGGGACATTACAGGCAACGGAAACATGCCAGGCAGATTGACTGCCAATCGCGAGCCAACGCCACTCACGGGAGCAAAAGCGTTATGGCAGGGTCTTGACTCCCCTGGTGACCCGCCAACTGTGCGTGACCCGCCTTGCCCTGCCGCTGGTTTATGACACCTTTGTTTATGAAACAGAGACCTTCATTAAGTCATGGCTCAGCTGTGTACCACTGGCACAGGAAGTCGTTATGACCATGGTGGGGCTGGAACCTTCTTCTCTTAAAGGAGGGACCACCAGCTCCTGCAGTCACTCCCCAGCAGAGCCCCTCCCCCACAACAAGGCAGGGATTGGGTGCTGACCTGGGTGTCCCCCGCCCCACCCCCCGTGCCAGCAGCCAATTGGCTGAAGCCCAGCAGAACCTCCCAAGGGAGTCACAGGGCGGGGCCTCTGGGGATTTCAGAGGTGCTGGTCCTCTGTGGCAGCCTCAAGTCTTCCTCTTCCAAACTGAAATCTGAGTTTTCTTCCTCCCCCTTGGCAGTATGGCTCCCAGGAAAAGCAACTGACCTGCCAAATGAAAGCCAGTTAGGGTGGCAGGCAGCAGAACAGGGGTTTTGCGATTAGTTATCCCACAATGTTGTCCTTCCCTCTAAAGCCTCAACACTCCTTGATCAACCATGGTTGATAACCCACCACCCTGTTAGCTGGGGCCAGCAGACTGTCAGTGATGATTTCTGCAGGAGGTGTTTTGGGGAACAGTGCAGTCAGGGAGGGTTTGCTTCTGAGATAGCTCTTGACATTGGCCTGGGGATAACATCCTCTTCCCATCTTGTCTCAACACCCCAGTTCTTCCAGAGGTGACATCATTTTCAGAGGTCCTACTGTTAAAGAAAACTCAATCTACCTTGGTTCTTATGTCTGCTGAAGAACTCCGGCAAGATGGGAACATAGCAAAAGTGGTACGAAAGTGTATCAGGCCATAAATATGGAAGAAAAAAGGGATTATGTAGCATAGATATGCCACAGGGGGACATCATCACTTAAGCCCATCTTCAGCTGTATTTTGGTGGTTTTTTTTCCATCTTGAGAGCTATATTGGCCTTTAGTTAAGTAGGGAGATCCCAGGCAGGATGTAAAAAAGGGATGCAAGGTGAAGAGTCTTACTCACAAGCTGTTCTGAGGTGATACCCATAATCCTAATGGCTCATTGTCTCAGGATTGGTCAGTCTGGGCCTTGTAATAAGAGCCTTTACTGCCTGGTTGGTGGTCTGTAGTCTAACCCTTTCTAGATTGTACAAGCCTGTAAAGTGAATTGCATTAAGTCCTTCCCCAGAAACAGCCTTGAAGCAGTTCCTGGTCTCCAGGGCTGAGCAAGTTTACTGAATTAACAATTGACCTCTAGACTTGTGGTTTTATTGGGCAGGATAGTAAATATCTTTTGATTTTCAACTATTAGTTAAGTGGAAAGGAGTCTATCTCTTTTTTTACTTGGAATACTAAAACAAACAACTGAAAACCTATGACATTTTTGTGACCTCCATAACCACATAGGGTTATACTTTATTCCTATCTTTCTATCCCCAGAGCACATATGGATTGTGCTGAGACAGTTGACTGCCTTCAAAATCCTTTTTTTCTTCTCCTTCAGAGTCCTAATAACTTAACTCTGTTATAGGTGCATTGTCTGCTACATCCCCAACATGAAGAGGCTTCATCTCTGCTATGCACATAGCTGAAGACATAGTAATGATTTGAAAATGGAACTGATTCCCAAAGGCACCACAATTAGGGCTGGCTCAATTCTAATCAGATTCCTGAAATTGACTTCCTTTCTCATTTCATGGAAAGCTGGACTTCTTAAACTTTGAAGTTTCATTCATTCATTTATTTGGTTGTGGGGCTTGAACTAGGGGCCTGAGAGCTATCCTTGAGCTCTTTTGCTTATGGCTAATGCTCTGCCATTTGAGCCACAGCGCTACTTCTGCCTTTTTCTGTTTCTGTAGTACTGAGGAATCAACCTAGGGCTTCATGTATCCTGTAGGCAAGCAGTCTACCGCTAAGCCACATTCCCAGCTCCTCTTTTTATCTTTTTTAATTTTGTTTTTGATACAAGGTCTCATTTAGGTTTTGATTCATGGTCTCATCAGTGGCTTTGAATTCACAATCCTCCCTTCTCAGTTTCCTGAGTGCTGGAATTACAGGCTTGCACAACTACACCCGACATGAAACAGTCCTTTGATTTCTAAAAGCAGAAAATAAAAGCAATTCCTAGAAATGTCCTCATCTCATGCTTTAGTCTTTAACATAATTTTGTTTAAAAACATAATGGACACATCAACTTTTCTTGGTTCCAGAATTTTGGAATCTTAGGTACTAAAGAACAGTGATACTGAGATATTTAAATATTTGAATCCAAACGCACTAGGTGAGAATTAAAGTGAGTTAATATTTGATCACTGGAGTAGGAGATAGATACCTCTCAGTAGACATGAGGAGCCTTTTTCTACTCCCCATGACTCAAAATTCCCCTAGATACAATGAGCAAAGCTTTGAAAAATCATGAAAATATTTATTAACAGCAACTGTGCTACGTAACTTACAAGGAATTCAACTTCCCTTAAACTAAATGATCTATTTTAGCTTTTAGTCTAAGAATATTTTCGTTCACACAAGGAATACCATAACATATTAAGGAAAAGTCAGTAACTTATGTGACAGAACAGACACTTAAATATTCCAACAGTTGTAGTTTTAGCCCAATAACTAGCTCACTGTACTGATTAGCATGGTGTGTTATGTACATTTTCTCTTCTTTTCCTCTAAATAAGAGTACCATGGGATGGTCTTCACGCAACTGAAACAAAGCTTCATAGGTTAATTGCATCCTGGTATATGCAATGGGATACACAATGGACTTTGGGTGGCTACTAGCGAAATGAGTTCAACAAGAAAGAATAGTGGCCCTGTGCACTGAAAATTTAATGGTTTTCATGGGACTCTCCAAATAATGGGTTCCCACCAGAGATGTATAATATGATTATCTAACTGAGGGGCGGAGTCTGAGGGGCGGGACCATGCAGGGGCAAGGGTTAGGCTGTCTCTGTTCAGCTTTTGGTCCCTCCCAAGAGGCTCAGGCCTGGTCAATTCCTGAGCCAATTCCTTTATTCAGCCACACAGCACCCCTGGGTAGAGCCTAGAGCTTCTCTGCAAGTGCATTTCTGGAATCACTGTGACATTGGGCTTTCAGTGCGTTTCTAGGGCAGTCCTGAAGGCACCTGACAGACACCTTTATTTATGTAGCTGGCTTCAGCTTCCCTTGGGAGACTGAGATTCGAGGTGCTTAGCACTCACCTATCAAGCTCAAGGAAAATGACCTTAAATATGTATGTTTTTAGAGTGTTTTCAGGACTTTTAAATAGACAAGTTAAAGAATTCAGCCCCTAGCAGTCTAGCATGATCTTCTAAAGGGAATTCTGGATGTCCTGGTGATTCTGTGCTCTGCTCTTGGGCTGACTGTATAATGTGGGAAGCTCGGGGATAGAGCAGAAAGGAGAGAACAATTTGGAAAGCATCAGATTGGGTTCAAATAGGCACCAATACTAGAGCTGATGGTGACTGAGAAGAGGTATGGTGGGTAGCACAGTTGGCAACTTGTTGGAGTCACACTGAGAAGGAAAGTGAGGTTTTAAAACGTATTGTGTTTTAGTGATATCGAGGTTTGAACTATGGGCTTCAAGCTTGAGTCAGGAGCCATGCTCAAGTCCTAGAGACCTTTATTTTGATTCTAGCATGTTAGATTCAGAAGGGACCTACGTGGCAAGTCCTTTCTTAACATGTGCAAGGTTCTGAGCTTGATCACCACATATACGCTCACAAGCTCACACGCACACGCACACACACACACACACAATGTCAGTTGGATGATCCCTTTAAAACACAGTCATCAGAAAGCACAGGGAATGTGCAGCAAAAGCCCCTAGGAGACAAGTGCCGAATGTGGAATGTGGCTATCTAGGGAGCATCCTTTTGCCTCACCTATTTAGAAGTAAATTGTTTTCCAGTATCATGGAACCCAAATTGCTAAAACTCAGTGATCTAGGGGCTGGGGATATAGCCTAGTGGCAAGAGTGCCTGCCTCGGATACACGAGGCCCTAGGTTCGATTCCCCAGCACCACGTATACAGAAAATGGCCAGAAGCGGCGCTGTGGCTCAAGTGGCAGAGTGCTAGCCTTGAGCGGGAAGAAGCCAGGGACAGTGCTCAGGCCCTGAGTCCAAGGCCCAGGACTGGCCAAAAAAAAAAACAAAAAAAAAACTCAGTGATCTAGAACCTAGAAAAGATGGAGCAATTCAATAGCCTTGGGTCTCAGCCTTCTGAGGACACACTCACCTATAATTTTCCTACTATTTTACATACCTCTGACACCCATCAAGACATCTATGTTCAGGGCTAGGACTAGTGTGCAATCAGCACCAGTAGGGAAGAGGCACTGACAAAAGTGTCTCTCATAAGAGCCAGAAGAAGACACATGGCACTGTGATTCCCCACACACTAACACACTCTGGCTCTCCAGGGACAGAACATCAGCCAAAACAAAGATGGTTTCTATTGCCCCAAGTGGAGAGTGGTCATCTCTTATCTTGCAGGTATTTGAATAACGCCTAACATTCCAATATTCAGCACAAGTGCTTTGATATGAACACCAGAAGAACACATTACTGGGGACAGGTGTGGAAGACAAGAAGTGATGCTGGGCTAGAACCTTGGACCTACAGAAAGGGGAAGGAATCCCTCGCACTCCACATTCATATACCACCCGAGGCCTCAAACACACAATCAAAGAGTTCCAACTCTAATTACCTGTCCAACAGTAGCAGCTGCTGGTGCTGACATGGGTTTAAATTTTCAGATGAATGAGACTGGACCAAGGGAAGGATAGATGTAGATTTGGGGTACAGAGTTGCCAAGAGGACAGCAGAGGTCAAAGATCATGGACACGTTGTTAACAAGATTCTGAATGGATGGTAGGAACTGAGTCAATAATAGTTGGAGACAGGTCATTTCCCCCAAAGACTTAGGGAAGGGGTGTCCTCAGGATGGTAAGAGAGGATAAAGACCTATGGACCTATGAGATTAACTAGGAAGGTAAGAGTCAACATGTGAGGGAAGACGACAGATATCAGTCTTGGGATCACAGTTAACCAGAGGAAAGGGGCACTGACTTTGATGGTGGGTCTTCAATACAGGGGCAGGGTGGGAGGTCAATTGTTTGGGATGAGCAGACCATTCAGGAATGGAGAGAGGATGTGTTAGGTTCGTATTTAAAATATCTGACATAGAAAAGGAGAAACCTGGATGGAGGATACAGGGAGGTTTCTGTAGAACATTAGGTTTGCTGGGGGTGGGGGTGTCGGAGGTGAGCTTGAACTAAGAAGAGGGGAAGGGATGTGGCCTAGGTTAGGTGACAACCAGACTAAAGAGGGGTCAGAAGCGATGGTGTATTTAAAGCGGTGGTAAGAGGATGAGGTTAAGGCTACAGTAGGGTGACAACCAGAGAGGACGACGGAGAAGACCGTCTGCAGTGGGTGCACGCACCTACGGCTACGACAGGAGTGGGGTGCTTGCTGGGGAGGACTCAGGGTTTGGGAAGTCGAACTGCCTCAAGGCAACCAAAGATGGGAAATCTCAAGGAAGTTTGGAGCCCAACCATCTATTTGCCTCACCTGTGGGCCTCGCTGCCCACACACTGCCCTCCAGGACCTGGAACCTAACCCACGAAAGGGCGCTGTGTGCGGGAATGAGACTCTCCCGAGTGAGGTCAGTCCTTCCCCTCCGCAGGAAGCCGAGGCCCTCAGAGCAGAGGCCAACCGGAAGTCCTGCAGCCGTGCCGACTACTCTCATTGGCTCTAGCCGTTGGTCCCGCCCCTGAACAGGAAGCCTGTCTTCTGCCATTAGCCCAGAGGAATTTGGAGGCGGGACGAACCACCCAAAGAGCCTAGCTCTGGAGCCACAGCCTCAAGTTGAACATAGGGATTTCCCAGAGCCCAGCCAAGTAAATGTCGGACAGGACTGGGGCCTAACACCCGTCTCCCGCCGAGATCCGGAGATCTCAATGTCTTGTCTATGACTTCCATTTCACAGGACCTCAGCACCAAGTGTGCGACTGGGGGCTGTCACGCCTTCCCCTCAGCCTGAGGTTGGAGCCAAGAACCAACCCTCCTCCACCGCCTCCCCGAGGGCTATGGCGCCGCCCTGTGGGCAGAACGCGGCCCAGGTCTCATCCTCCCCTGGCTGGGTTCTCAGAAGGCTGAAGAACACCTGTTTGGTCCTCACCTCATCCCCAAGGTCGCCCTGAGGCTCCCCTGGGCCTAACGCGCCCTCCCGAGTGTCACTGGCCTGTCAGCGGCTCCTCAGCCCCTCGTGGCACAGGGCCCGGGACCTCTGATCTTCTGACCACATCTCCTTCCCCTGGAAGAGGTGACAGGGCCCTTTCCCAAGGATGCAGAAGGAAACTGGAAAGCAGCGCCTTGCAGCCTGCAAAGGGCAGGACAGGAGGTGCAGCCCCTGTGCTGAGGTCAAATGCAGCCTGGGGCCCGAGTTGAGACCCCTGCACTAAACTGGGAAGAAGAGGTCAGAGCACAGACCATTTCTTTGATGGGAGCTCCACTACCACGCATCCTCTCCCCTCACCCCTGCACCCCCCACATCCTGTGTCCCTTAGCTTCTAACTGGCTGGTAGGCATGTGTCCCCTCCCTGTTTGGGGACTGCCAGTTCAGTAATTCTGCAAAAGTGAGACCCTCCCCTCATAGGTTTTAGGCGTGGTGAACCTGTATTCTGTACAGTAGATATGGAACATGAAGATTACAGATCAGAACATAAACTATTCTCTTGCTGTCAAACCCATATTTATAAAGGTGGGAAAGAAAGGATGTTCTAGGGACATCTTGGAAAAGGATAGTTTCTGGTCATAATTGGCACAGCTAGAACATTGGTGGCTTCCACAAGCTTACTGTGCCTCCAAATCTAGCACTTACTATTCCTTCTTTTTATTTTTTCCATTGAAGTTGTGCATAGGTACTGAAACTGACAGCTGTGCGGAACTCCTCAAAATAATCCCTTGTCTGCTTTGCAGGATGCCCTATTTCCTGGTCTCTTGCTTTCCAGGCTCCAAACGCACCTGAAAAGTCTTGTAGGTATGTTTAACTCTTCCTATCTTGTTCTACATGCCCCGGAAAGGTAAGGGCCCGGAAGTGGGGTGAAGGAATGTGAAATGAAAGACTTGTACAAATGCAGTTACACTTCACATATCCACAGGAGTCATTCACAATGATCTCACATGATCTTCAGCAGACTGAAGATGAAAAGTAGCAACAAACTCATATTACCATGAGACTTGAACATAAAGGTACCTGCTGCAAAGTGCTATGGACCAGAGTAGTGAACTAGCAATGTATCTAGGTTTGTGTCATCTCTGAACATGTGAAGAACTGATTTGGGGCGAGGCTATTTCACTCTGACTTCAATCTTTGATCCTCCAATTCTTCTCCCATCCCTTTATCTTCTGGTAGTAAAACCTCCCTTTTGCTCTTCTTTGGTGATATACTTTCTGCACTCTTTGTGATTCTCTTGGCTTTGAGTTTCGGTTTAATGCTCCCACTGCAAGGCGTGCACACAACCATGGTCAGGCAGTGAGAGCATCGTCTTCCCTGACCCAGAGATCTAGCAGACAAATCAGATGTCTTTGAAGGGCAGCTTTTCTCTTTCTTTGGCCATCAGTGTAAAGACAGAATTATGTCTTTGCAGATGTGGAGCCAAGGTCATTGCTGTCACAGTGTAACACTGAGTGACAAACAGGGAGAGGATACAGCAGCTATTCTGAAGCTCTAGTGTTCTTCCATATGTCAGCTGATAAAATATGACCTTTTTTTGAGACAGGGTACCACTATGGAGCCCAGGATGGCTTAGACTCATAGTCCTCCTTCCTTTCCTCTTCCAAGTGCTGAAATTATGCGTGTGCACTACAACTACTACTACACCTGGCTTTCGTTTTAAAGCATATTTTAGTTGGATTTCTTTTGCATGAAAATTGTACTAAGAAATTTGTTATCTTCTTGAAGTTAGGCAAGTTACAATCTCTTAGCCTGTTTCCTCATATTATTTGGGGAGAATAAGATTGACCTCCCAGGTAGCTTGCACACTATAAATATCATGCATACCCATTCAGTGTAGGATTTCTATTCTCTGAAAACAGTAGTTGGGGGCACACTTGCTTTCAGGTGCGACCTGTTGACAGTGGCCTTCCAAGGATCTGCAGGTATAATCTAGAAATCACTGCTCCTGACATGGGTTTTTGAGCAGGACCACTTGTGCTACTTTTATGGCCTTAATATGGGTTGAGTCCAACCATTGTCCCCCTTCTGTTTCACTGATTCTCAATCTTACTCATGAGTCATGGATGTTGGGAGCATGTTTATACCACAGAACCCTTATTTCTGTCATAGAACCAGGAACAGCATTACCAACAAAACTATGGCATACCAACAAAACATTACCAACAAAAACATTGGCATATATCTGACATTGGCAGGAGATGAAAATTTTCAAGATGTCAAATTTAAATGTGAGCCAGGAGCTGGTAGCTCACACCTATAATGCTAGCTACTCAGAAGGTGAGATCTGAGAATCATGGGCCAAAGCTAGCCTGGGTAGAAAAGTACATAAGACTCCTATCTCTATTAACCACTAAAAGGTGGAAATGGAACTGTGGCTGAAGTGGTAGATCCTTGAGCAAAAAATTTCAGGGACAGCACCTAGATCCCAAGTTCAAGCCCCACGAATGGCACACATACACACATATGTGAAATCATAATATCTATTTGCTTATTGCATATTAAATTGAAAATATCTTGGACACTGCTGTCCCAGTCCAGTAACCTCCTTATAGAGATTACTAATCCCATTTGTATTATCTTTCAAGTATATATATATATATTTTTTTTTTTTCCAGTCCTTGGCCTAGGATTCAGGGCCTGAGCATTGTCCCTTGCTTCTTTTGCCTCAAAGCTAGCACTCTGCCACTTGAGCCACAGCACCACTTCTGGCCATTTTCTATATATGTGGTGCTGGTGAATCGAACCCAGGGCTTCCTGTATACAGGGCAAGTACTCTTGCCACTAAGCCATATTCCCAGCCCTCAAATAATTTTTAAGTACCTAGTGCAAAGGCATGATATAAAATTCTCACGTCATGGGGGCTGGGAATATGGCCTAGTGGCAAGAGTGCTTGTCTCCTACACATGAAGCTCTGGGTTCGATTCCCCAGCACCACATATGTGGAAAACGGCCAGAAGGGGCGCTGTGGCTCAGGTGGCAGAGTGCTAGCCTTGAGCGGGAAGAAGCCAGGGATGGTGCTCAGGCCCTGAGTCCAAGGCCCAGGACTGGCCAAGCAAAAAAAAAGTTTAAAAAAATATTCTCACGTCATAAAGTGTATATGGTGCGCAGTCTCCCAGCAGTTCTCCTTGAAGGCAATTACTATTGTCAGTGTTTGTCCTTCCAAAGGTATTCTGTAGCAGTACTGCCAATAGACCATAATAATGGACTGTCATGCCCCTAATAAGGTAGCCATTAGTCTGTGCTACGTCCCTGCCCAGGCACTTTGCTTTTTACTTCCCCAATAAACCCATCTTTTTGCTTGAGACTTTCTCTGAGTCGTGGACTCTTGGGGGGACACGGGACCCCTCCCTCCCCCGGGCCTCCGGGACTGTAACAAGAAGAGTCTAGAGCAGTCCTAGTGAATGGAGAGGTATCTCCACCAATACGTGCTGCTACTAAATGCCTGAAGAGGGTAAGCGTGGGAAACTGATGTCCTTGCACTTTCTTCCTTATCCTAGCTCTCCAAGATTAAAAATAATAAAAATTGTAATATAAAGGTCAGATCTGGCCAGCGCCATCATTGGCTGCTGAGGGGTGTCAGATTGACTCCATCTCAGATTAGTTAAAGGGAGCAGAAGCTGACTCCATCTTCACTAAGCTCTCCCCTGCCCTCTCCAGGGAAGTTCCCTTTGCTGTGATGATTGTGTAAACTGCTTGACCACCTGAGTAGTGGAATGTTCAAGATTAAACCTGTGCCCTTCCCTGAGTAGGTGTATCTGCCTGCATCATGAGAGCCCGCTAAATCCATGTTCCAAGTCTAACTAAAATGATAGCTTGGTTCAAACAGTTGCTATGAGGCAGATTGTAATTCCATTGGCCACCTGCTTGTGACATGGCATGCTCTGTAAGTGTTGTAACCTCATTGGCCACCTGTGTGAGGCAAGCTTGACTATGTGCTGTTTGCCTTTATAACCCGACCCCGAGCATGGCCCTGGGTGCATTCACAGCTCCTGAGTCTGGGCAGCGTCTCCGGCCAGCCAGCCTGCTTTTTATGGTTTCAGTTACAGCTGTGAAATCTGGGCTTTGACCCTGGCCAGTCAGTTTGCTTTTTACATCCCCAACAAATCCATCATTTTACTTGAGACTGTCTCTGATTGGTGGACTCTTGGAGGGATGGGGGATCCCCCTCAGACCCCATTACATTTCTGATGGGGAATCCCCCCCCCCATTACAGTAATAACCAAAAAACAATGTGAGCCACATAGTGGTAGCTTGCACCTATAATCCTAGCTACTCAGAAGGCTAAGATCTGAGGATCTAGATTTGAAGTCAGTCCCAGCAGGAAAGCCCATGAGACCTTTATTTCTAATTAACTATCCAAAAACAAAACAAAACCCAAAACAAAACAGAAGTGGAACTGTGGCTCACATGGTAGGTAGAACACTAGCTTTTAGCAAAAAAAAATCTCAGGAAATGTGTCCAGGCAATGAGTTCAAGGCCTAGGACCAGCAAAAACAAAAAAACCCTAAGACCCAAATAAAAAAACGTGAATTTCCAACAGCTTATCTGGGTGGAGGAACCAGCCAAAACATGATACATATTTTTTTAAGATTTTGAGAACTAGGGCTAAAAGACAATACTTTCCTGCACAGTGCAGTAGGGTTCAGAGATTGAAATCAGTGAATGTGGCTTAAAGATGGATGATCCCCTGGGAAATCCCTAAAAATTATGGATTCTTTTTGGTAGTATTAGAGATTGAACTCAGGTCCTGCTATTTGGTAGACAATAGACTACCATTTGAGCCACAACTCCATTTATTTTTGAGGCATGGTCTTGCTTCATGCATGGACTGGTCTGGGATTTGATCCTCCTACTTGTGCTTCCCTCTGTCGCTAGGCATCCTGTGTGAGTACCACTTCAATGGAGTCTGAAAATTCTCTATGCCCAAGCTGGCCTTGAACCATAATCCTTTGATCTCTAGTTCCTAAGTAGCTAGGATTACAGACCTAAGCCACTCTGTGTTCAGCACGAAAGGACTGGTTCTTGATGAACCAGAAAAAAATTGGGATTTGGCTTAAAAGCCCAGACACATTCTTTAAGGGATAACCTGGTAACCTGAGTGACTAAATATGTTTCAGTGTTAAAATTATAACAGCTTCTAAACCCTGGTGATGACTTCATGCTAGATGGCTGTACCCCCACCCATGAGACTAGTTTTTGTAGTTTGACATTTAAAAATATATGGAGCCCTTGTTCCCATCTGTACGTGGGTAGCAATCATGGTAATGGACAGTAAAAAATGATCATAGTCATAGACTGTAGAAATAACCATAATAGTATAGAAATAGAAATGCATGGTAACTGTTGGGTTGGTTTAGTTATGATCGAGTACTGGATTGTTTTAGCCCGTTCATGCTTGCTTAGTGGTAATGGGAAAACATGGTGGCAATTGCTAAAATAAAGTTTGTACTAGGTAAGCCTGACCGCAGAATTCTGTTTCTGTAAACGGCTCGCTCTACCCCCTGCATTAACCCCCTGCATCAGTGCTATGTGACCACCTGCTGTCAGTTCCTGATACCAAGGACAGTTCCTGATATCAAAGCCAAAATAGATAAATGAAAGGGTAGATAGCCAGTAGAGATGGGACAAGACTTGTTTGCTAAATGCCATCCAATCAAGTATCTGCCAAGTTGGAAATACCCTGCCCCTGTTGTCATCACAATAAAAACCCTGCCTATCTGAGGGTCAGGGCTCTCAATGCAGATCCACTGCATTAGTAACGGTTGAGAGTCCAAGCTCGAGCTTGCAATAAAGACTCGTGCGTTTGCATCGGAATTGGTTCCTTGGTGGTCTTTGGGGACTGGAAATCTAGGCATAACAATTCAAGGTAAGTTTTCTGGTTCCCAGAAGCTGACAGTGCAGGACCGAGGGCAGGATGTCCTCTTTGTCAGCCACCTGCACAGCCTCTCTGGAAGCTACAAGAGTCCAGCAGCAGTCCTGCTACTCCTCCCTGTGCCCTGGTTATTTGCACATACGTACTTAAGTTTGAATTTCTTACCACATAGGTGGAGTTAGTTAGAAATTTTATTATTTATTACTAATATTTTAATATAAAATTTTCATATTAGAAAAATAGTAAGCAGTGCTGAGAGGCCAGTGTGAGAGTATAAAAATTTCGGGTTGCCCAGGCAGGAAGGGTCACACTGTTGCTTCTTAAACTGCTGCACTCTCTTCACCTTCTGGGGCAGAATCTGTTGGGATCTCTATGATGACTTCACTTGGATTCCTGGCAGAAGAACAATGCTAACCATTTAGACTTGAAGGGGGCAACCGGACTTTCCCTTGCCTCCCCTTGTTAGCTAGGAATCTTAAATCATTCCCAGGCATTTACCCTTTTTTCTTCTTGAAAACTTCATCCTCATCAGAAGACTCCATGTCATGTAGCTTCTGGGCCATGTTTTTCTTGCATGTGGCATTGAGAGCTCTGTACATATCCCTCAGCCAAAGTGGCCACCTTAATGAAAAGAAGCCCTCCTGGGAAAGACGAGGGAAGGATATTAATTATGCTTTTGCTTGCCTTTCCTGGCCACAGCCTCAAGTCATCCTCAACTTAACTTGCCTGACTCTCAGCTTCTGATGAGCATCTCCTTCGCAGAAATCCAAAAAAGCTTTTTGGAAAAAACACATGCAAAATTAGTGAGTTGTGCTATTTTCTGTGTCTCTCACAATGCACATCTCAGGTCTCTTTTTCTGTTTGGTACTGGGGATTGAAGCCAGGACATTGTACTTGCTAGGCAAGCACTTTTGCCACTGAGCCACATCCCAGCCCACATCTCAGGTCTTATTGAGACAATCACCTGTGCTTTGGTTCATAATCACAACATACAAAGGGTCCCATTACCTTGGTGCTTGGAAACAATTCCAGGCACACAGGTGGGGCTGGCAGGAGCTCTCCATGCCTGTCCCAAAGGGCCATGCCCCTGGGGAGAACTTTGTATGTAACTTGACCTGAAGCACAGCTGGCATTGTCAGACCCACTTATCCTCTCTGCCCAAAATCCCTGTGCATAAACAACTGCACCACTATACTTGTCAGAAGCATTTCCTCTCTCCAGAGACTTTCACTTCAGTCCTCTCTGGACTTTGTCTTTCTTGTGTCATTTGCTGGGGTGAGGGAAGAAGAGATAGGAGATGGAGAGGTGCCTCTCTTCTCTTAGCCACTTTGTAAGTTGAATCACATCAAATAAATGTCTGCATCCAACTTCTCGAGTTGTGTGTCATTCATAGATTTTCATCTCTGAAAGGTTGTCATGATGAGTTATGAAATCAGTTTAAGGACATGGCTAGCACTTAAACACAAACTCACATATCTGTGGATGGCTCTGCAGTATATGTGTACTGCCTTATTATATAAAATGTAACCACAGGGTAATCAAGGGGAAGGAACCATCTTTTCCTGATACCCACCAACAGTGTCCTTATCACAAAATGAAATGGTGAACTAGTGTCTAAGTTTTCTCTTAGCTAAATGACTGAGGTTTTTGACTTTTTAAAAAAAAGTGCGAATGAGAAAGTAAACAGTAGGATGAGAATGTAGTTTTCCCCAGCAGTTTACAGAACGTGTTCATTTATCCCACCTTCCATCAGCTCTCAACCCCAACACTTCAGTACTTCTCTATCTTATACCCAAGGCTTCCAAGGAGATGTCTGGTTGAGCCTTAGGTCCTTCACTAATAGAACCAGGCATGGCCCAATCTTCTCGCCTCCACTCACTAAGGGACTCACGCTAGTACAGACTGCTTCTTTCTCTGCTGAGGAACTGCTTTTGCTGGAACCATGCAAGACCCTATGTGAAGTAAGTGTCCTTCCTTCCCATCATGTGTGGTTTCCTCATTATAATGTTAGAAGAAGGAAATAGATGAGTTCTAGGTTGTCCTCTAGTTCTTAGATCCTCACTGAAAGATTTTCAAACTCATATTACCTTGAGGACCCATTTTCTTCCTCTGTTGCTGTTCTGTGGGAATAAATCTGTTTTGGAGAAAAGCACAATCATGATTATCCATCCTCACAACCACTGGCCAACTCTCCATTCATTATTTAAATCTTATCTAATTTTCTTTTTTTTTTTTTTTGGTATGCCAGTCCTAGGGCTTGAACTCAGGGCCTGGATATTGTTCCTGAGCTTCTTTTACTCAAGGCTAGTGCTCTACCATGTGAGCCACAGCTCCACCTCTGGCTTTAAGAAAAGAGTTCATTAGAGATAAGAGTCTCACAGGATTTCTTGCACAGGATGGCTTCAAACTCTGATCTTCAGATCAACCTCCTCATACATAGGGTTACAGGAGTGAGCCACTGGCTTCCAGCTAGGTTTTATAAGCCCAAGTATCCTACTCTATGACTAGATCTATTTCTTGTTCCACAGCACATAAATATATGTGTGTTAGTGTGTGCAGGTATACTTACATATATATACTGACACAGAAAAGGAAGAGAGAGATATGAGAAAGTAAGAGAGGATGAGATTGGTTGCATTCATATCACAATGAACTGGGGTACACAGCTGCTTGCTGCATACATGTTGTTACGTGAATAAGGAAATCTCAAAAAGGCAAATAATGTATGTGTTCACTCATATGTGGACGCCAAACTTAAAAGACATACATATTTGTAGACATGTGCATGTATACATATATGCCCATATGTGTATATTCAGATAGAACATAAATTCTAACTATGGGACTATTTGGGACAAGGAGAGATGGAAAAATAAGAGGGTGATTTTGAAATATATTGCAACTATGTATGAAGATGTCATAAAGAGTATCAATGAAAGCTGTTACTTGATAGGGGTTTGGGAGGGTAGACAAACAGAAATTAATAGAATTATGCTGAACAAAACATAATTCTGTGCATGTCTGAAATACCATGATGAAATCCCTTGGTGCAATTTTAATACTCTCTGAAAAAGGAAAATGAATGGCAGGAAATAAACAAGGCCTTGCTGGGAAAAGCACCTGCAGGAGGGGATTGGGCTAATAATGAGGTGAAAGAGGTTGAGTATGGACAAAGGAGTTTATTTCTGCATATGAAAAGAGAACAATAAAGCCTGTTTTCAAAAGAAGGGAGGAGAGCTGGGCACTGATGGCTCACACCTGCTATCCTCTATCTACTCAGAAGGCTGAGATCTTGAGGATCAAGTTCAAAGCCAGCCTGGCAGGAAAGTCTGTGAGATTCTTATCTCCAATGTAATCACAGAAAAAAGCTGGAAGTGGGCACTGTGGTTCAAGTGGTAGAGTACTAGCCTTGAGCAAAAGGAGCTCAGGGACAGCACCCAGGCCCTGAGTTCAAGCCTCAGGACCAGTGGGGGTGGAGGGGGGAGGGAGGTGGAGGGGGGAGGGAGGTGGAGGGGGGAGGGAGGTGGAGGAGGAGGAATCGTTATCCAAGAAGAGCAGCAGGAGGAGATAAGGGAGAGTGATAGAGGGAGTGAGGTTGATTGAGATAATTCATATATGTGCGGACATATAATGAACCTCTTCAAGTACAACTCATGTACACTAATAAGAAAACATGTTAGGCAGCAGTGGCTCTTACTGTAATCCTAGCTGCTCAGGAAGCAGAGATCTAAGGATCAAGGTTCAAAGCCAGCACAGACAAATCCTCAAGAATCTTATCTCAAATTAACTAGCAAAAACCACTAAGTAGAGGCAAGGCTCAAGTGGTAGAGCAAAAGCCCTGAGCAAGAAAGATGAATGGGAGCCCAAGCTCCACAACAACAACAACAAAGTCACAAGAAAGACCCCATTGTAAAAGTAATGTCTGTTATTTTTTAAATCTTTAAAAAATCATTTCTATTTTCTTATAATATCTTTATAATTTCTTCTTTTTTTAAAAAAAAAAAAGAACATTTACCAAAATATATTTGCTTAAGGTGAGAAGAAGGAATCTTTTGTTAGGCACTGACAAAAATCCTTAGGGACTTGTTGTATTACAATCTGTTCATTTCCTATAGATGACTAGAAAGGTGACATTTCATCAGTCTTAAACTCAGTGTAGCACTTAAATGTACCTCAGTAGTAGAGTACATGCTCAAAATGTGCAAGGTCCTGGGTTAATCTCCCATGTGTGCAACTCACAAAGCCACACAATTTAGGAGCGCACCTGGCATACAGATTGCTGAACCCTGATTATTCTCTCTTTCTCTTTTTTGGTCATAGGGTTTGAACGTGGAGCTACCACTTTGGTCATAGTGCCACTTCCAGTTTTTTGGTGGTTACTTGGAGATAAAAGTCTCACAGACTTTCCTGTATGAGCTAGCTATGAACAGCAGTCCTCAGATCTCAACCTCTTCAGTAGCTAGGATTATAGGCACGAGCCACCAGCACCTGGCTCTCTATTTATTTCAATAAATGTTGGATTGTTTTACTTCTCGTAGCAGAAAGGAAATAATGCCTTTGGTCACCATTATTATCAACTGCAGGTAAAAGACTGCCTGCTGCCTGTCTTCGCAGAGCTTGCCATCTGACAAAGCAGAGGAACACATGGGAGTATAGAGTACAAACACCAGGTTAAACTCTGTACAAAGAAATGAAAAGCAGTCCAGGAGTTTGTAGAGATATCAAAGCAGGCCATGACTCGTGAGCAGAAGGACTACTTGTTCAGTGGCCTGTGATGACTTCTAAGAGGTCTTGTAAAGTAGCCCCATACTGGTACCTGCCTCCAAGACACAAAATTAGACTCACTGCTTCTTTTAGGAGTAATCTTACCATATTGGTGTCAGAGAACTACATTGAGAAATACTGTTCCATGGACAGAAAGCAGTCTGTGCCATTTACAAATTTTCTTCTGAAGAGTGGGAAAATGGCTCTGGTTTTCACATTGTGGGTTCTCAACCTATTACAAAGCAGGATATAATCTGGAAACCTGAATGAATCGTGGTCCTTACCTCAATGAGACAGAAAATTATAATCAAAATCATTACTACTACAGTCACAGATATTGCCAAGATGAGTTTGTTTTTATAGCCATATCCAGGAACTTCTTGTACGAGCTTTTAAAAAAAAGGATAATTTGTTAAAAAAAAAAACCACAAAAACTAACAAAAACAAAAACACACCAAACAAACGAGAGAGAGAGAGAGAGAGAGAGAGAGAGAGAGAGAGAGAGAGATGGGGATGGGAGGGAAAAACTGGGAGAGCATGAACAAACAGGTTACAATGTCCAAAAAGCAATGCATTCATGACTTATGTAACTGTAACACCTCTGTGTATCACCTTTATAATAATAAAAAATAAAATTAAAGGAAACAGGCAAACAGGAAAAGATACAGGGTTGAAGTCGACCTTTGATTCCTAGTTCTGTTTTGGGAACTAACAGGCTTCTCGAGGTTTTATTACTTACATGAGCATGATTTTTAATAAAAATTGTCCATTAGAAAACAAACAAACTAAGATTGGAAGGAAGAAAATTATTCAAGACCCTATTCTTCCAGGAAAGTAACTCGCAGGTTCTTAAAGAACATCTTACATTTAATGTGTTAGGGAGGGGAAGTGGGAGAAAAACGAGGGGGTAGGTAACAATGTTCAACAAGAAATGTACTCATTACCTTACTTATGTAACTGTAACCCCCTGAACATCACCTTTACAATTAAATTTTTAAAAATGAATGTGTTCCTTGCCTAATTAATTTGCATTTTCTCTGTTATCCCTTATCTGCATTTTAGGACCACTTCACTCTCCATAAAGGAGGAAAGGGGGGAAACACTGTCTTGCTCATATGACTTTGAACTTCACTAGAGCCCCCAGGGTTCTACTTTCAAGGTATGTTCTTAATGATGGAGAAGTTGGGCCCTCCTATTCCTTAGCTGTCCTCACCTGACTTAACTGTTTCCGTTCTCCTTGGCCTCCTTCTGTGCTCTCATTGATGTAGTTCTCTGTTTTCCACTGATCTGTATCCCATTCGGCCTTGGACACCTTGACTTCTTGCTGTTTGCTAAGAAACTTCATCAGGAGGCCGATTCTGGAAATGAGCTTGGAACAGACTTCCTGTACTACGGTTTCAGTACAGTCAAATTGTATAGTCCGAATAAGATGAGACAGGAGCTTTCTCACATCATTATTGGGGATAAGGGGCCTCAACTGCTGGTTTAACTGCATTTCAACGTGATCAGCATAGGATAAGAATGGGGAAGAGGAGTCTGTGGGCTTGACAGGTGAGTCCGTGCCTACACTGGGGTATTCCCATTGTGTCTCATTGGTGTGTTTCATAGTTGGAATTAAGTTCAATGCAGTCGCATTGGGATCTGCAGTAGTATGCTTTTTCTGAGTGGTTGTTTGAGGGACACTTTGCTTTGGCACAGTAGTTTTTTCCTTAGACACATTTTGTTTTAGAGCATGTGTTGCAGTCTGGTTTCCTACAGAAGTCCTGTCTACAGATGGATCTGAAAGATCATAGAATTGTGGGAAAGGGTTCTCTGGAGAATTCAGCTTTCTCAAAGATGAAAAGTCTCCTCCTGAAGGGGAATTTATGAGTCTCCTTACTGCAGAAAATGGAGGCCTGTTCCCAGGCATTGGTCTAAAGCGTGAAGTTTTCATTCTAAACTTTCCACTCAGTTTGGCCTTGGCCATTCTGTGGGTCACAGGAGAGCCAGTCTTAGGAAAGCGGTAATTTTTCCGGGAATAGATGACTGGATTTTCTGAAGCCTCCATGCTTTTAACTCTAGAATTTGCATCTTCTAAAACAAACATGCTATAGGCTAAGTCTTTGTCTTCATTTCTGACCTCATGTAGAGGTTTTACAGTGGTTGACCAGGAGGCCTGGCTTGCTGAGTCTTGTTTCTGGAAAGAAGAGGCTACTGCCTTATGTTTCTTTATGAAAGAGAGCTGTGTATGCAAGGCATTTCCCACCAATTTCCTGTGCTCCTGAAACACATGAAGCTGCTCCAGCTCCCTTAGGGGTAGGCTCCTATACCTTTTTTCTGTAGCAATATTCTTCACAAGAGGCTGACCACTCTGTTTCCTCATTTCCTTGAAGTTCCTTCTCTGCATGCTTTTTGGGCCCCTGAGGACTCTGTTGAACCTCTGCAGTCTTTGCTCTGCACTCTCCATCTCTGCCCAGGTGTTATCCTGTTCTTGGACACTTTGTGGCTTCTTTTGAATAAGCTGGCGTTTCAATTTTGGACCTAAAAGTCTGGACTGCATAACCATGGCCATTTTCTCTTTGTGTTTAACCTCATTGATTTTTTCCTGAATTTCAGCATCTAATAGATTTTCTAGAAAATAGAGCTTCTTCAATTTATTTTCATAAACTGAGTTATTGGGTAAAGGTTTAAGAAAGGGACTCTTTTTGTTGGATTTTATGTTGTTCTGGGCATTATCTCCCTGCACGTTTGTAAAAAGCAGTTTAATAAATGGTAACAATGTCAATTCTACATCGTCTAAATTTCCCTGTGAGAAATACGGCAATATGTAGTTCAGTGCACTAATAATATCACTTTCATCATTAGAATCTAACTGCTCATTCAAGAAGCTTGAGTAGTTAATATCATTTTTTTCGGAATATTCTCTGTCTGGTTCAATAGTCATCTCAGTGCCGGTATTCTTCTTCCGGGCCTTTAAAACCTTCTTGAATGTTCCATCTGGATTTCCTATTGTTGCTTCTTCAACTGTCAGAAAGGAAGAAACTGCTTTGTAAGGGATCACCGGTGGGCAGGCATTTTATTTTAAATATACTGCCACACATACCAATCAAATATATTAGAGGTCAGAAAAGATTTGAATGTCATGTTGAGAGGAAAACAAAAAACCTAAACTTAGGCTTATGAAATGGCAACCATTGGGACTGCCATGACAAAGTAGTTACCTATCCAGAACACTTGAGTATATAATTTTGTGTGAAATATAGGAATTCTATTAGAAACGAACATCCCAATTGCCTAGTACTCAAAAACAGCCCAAGGCTGGAAAACAAATATTCATCCCCTCAGTATCTTCCATGTAGAACAGCCATGCCTCTCCACATGCAGATGCCACACACCCTGTCCTGCCACAGCTGCAGAAGGAGCACAGGCTTCTTCTTTCCACCTCTTCTGTGTGATGTTTTCTTCCCACCACACAGGCAACCATGGTAAAGGATGTTGCTCCAGATACCAAAGGCAGAGATGCTATCCCAGAAGTTTCTCTCCTTTTGATAAAAGGAACTCAACTGAATTTGTTTTTTAGTTACTTACCTTTCCAGTACCTTCACTTGGGCTCTAGCTCTTCTAATAATAGACTCCACACAGTAGAAAAGCAATATAATATTTTGCTACTTTCCTTCAACTAGACAATGGAACAGGGTTCACTGTGGGTTAAACTATTATAAGATTGCCTAATTGTATGTCTATGTCCCTTATGTACAATGTCCAACAAATCTATACAGTAATTTCTTGAGATCTGAACGTAGAAGAGGGAAAAGCTGGGAGTTAAACCCAGGGTTTTGCAATGGTTAGGAGGTCTATCACATGAACTACCATCCCAATCTGTTTTTCAGGGGTTTTTTTGTTTGTTTGTTTGAAAGGTTTGACATTTTTTTTAACCTGGGCTGTCCATTGTTAACAGCCTCACACCTGTAGACCCCACTTTAGTGGCATTAGAAATGTGCACCACCATGCCCATCTTATTGAGATTGGGTCTTGCTAACTTTTTGCTTAGGCTTGCCTGGAACCACAGTCTTCCTACTTCCCACATCCTTGCATAGTTGGAATTACAGGAAAGAGCTACCATACAGGACTGAAATAGCTACTTTTCTCATATATCTACACTGCTTTCATTTCAAACTCCCCGGCTTTACTTAGGAATCACCCTAAGCTTTGAGTACATGAAGGTCTATGTCTCATTCCACGGCTAGGTTTCTTTTCCCAGAGAATTACAACACATTTGTTCATAGTGTTCATAGAGTCAGAGGATTTAAGGCTGGTGAGGAATGAGGAACTTAGATCTGTGGAAAAGTCAGTGGAGGAGACAAGACTTGAACAAAGCACTTCAGTCTTCTCATTCTATTATTTTTCTCAAGTATAAAAAGAGGTGAAATTGTTTTTGTTCTTTCCACCTCTGGGAGAAGGACATAATATTATTTGTTTTAAAAAGTTTTCTTGTTAAGAATAAGTGACACTGCATTTATATAACTATTATTTACAATAAGATCAACAATACCACTATATAAGCTATTTAGATATTTTATTTAATCTATTTAAGCTACCTACCTATGTTAAGGTATCTAGTTACCCATGAAGATAGTATGAATGAACCTAATATTCAGAAAGGCCTTAGTGTCTTGGCACTGGTGGCTCGTGATTATAATCATAGCTACTCAGGAGGCTTAGATCTAAGGATCAAGGTTCAAAGCCAGCCAGACCAGGAAAGTCCATGAGACTCTTATCTCCTCCAATTAACCACCAGAAAATTGGAAGTGGCACTGTGGTTCAAAGTGGTAGAGTGCTATCCTTGAGCAAAAGAGCCCAGGGACAGCACCCAGGCCCAGAGTTCAAGCCTCATAACCACAATAAAAAAAAAAACCTCTGAGTGATCTGTATAATCACAAATCTGAGTGATCTCTGGATAAGAAGTCCTAACGAAGAGGCTTTCCATCCATTAGGAATGCCTGGTAACAATCACTAAGTACAGAAGTGGAAACTCAGGCTCCAAATAAAGTAGAACCATATATACCCTTTTATAAACATGCAAAAGTAAAACAAAAGCTTTTTATACCTTCCCTAGAAGTAAGAGAGCACTTGGAACCTACTGCTTATCAAACTAGCTTAGATTCTGCAATGCACCATATGAATAATCATTGAAAGGCAAAACACCAAGCTGAGAACACAGTCCACACAGTGTGACCATTGATATTCTCCTTCCTTTGTTCCATTCCATTCCCTTGGTTCTTGTGCATAGGCACAGTTATATCATTATATTGTCCAATAGCAACTAGGAACCTGACATTCAGTAAGGGAGCAATTCAGACATTTGGGAAGTTACTCCTGATTGAACAATAAAAATACAGACATTATTATTATTAATAAATCTCATCATTGCTTTGAAAAAAAGCCAGGAACCAGAGGCTCACATCTGTAATCCTAGCCACTCAGGAGCCTGAGATCTAAGGGTCATAGCGTGAAGCCAATATAGGCCAGAAAGTCCATATGACTCTTATTTCCAAATAAGCACCCCAAAGCTGGAAGTAGAGATATGGCTTAACGGGTAGAGCCAGCCTTAAGTGGGGGTGGGGGAGAGGAGGGACAGTGCCCAGGTACTGAGTTCTAGCCTTAGTACTGGCACAGAGAGAATTAAAAATAAAAGTGAAAACATTTATCAGACAACAGACTCACGAAAATGTGGTGTGTTTATCAGCCATGAATTCTCACAAATCAGCTTGATTGTCTTGCAGACAACTTCAATATGACTTTGAAATTGGCAGAGGCAGCTGGCCATATGGTGAGGTAAGATCCTACAATGGAAATACAGAGAATTAGATTAGTGGGGAAGGGAATGAGAGATTTCTAGGGGTAGAAAAGATAGGGCAAAACTATTGTTGCTGTACAGAAATGAGTTGTTGAAGAACATGGCCTGGACAATCTTTTTATCAATGATAAATCACTGCTCTTGAATATTGAAAACAAGATGGAAGACAGTTACCTAACAAGACAGGAAACATGAAAAAGAGTATGGCATTCCTGAAATAAGGGTGATGGGGATTAGAATTCAGTGATATGGATTTGTAGTGTAACTCAGAAGCACAGGAAGGAGACAGACATCTAGAAAGAGTATCAAAAGGCTTCCAATGGCAGTAATTCCTCTTTCAACTTACATTGGGAATGATAAATATTAGAAATTATCTAGGTATAAATACTTCATAGTTTAACCCACATTTGTGGTTGGACAACAACAAATCACATTGGCTAAGTCTGGATTCTTTGAGCACAAAAATGAATAAAGGAGACCAGAAGTGTAGCTCCATGGGTAGACTGTTTGCCTAACATGTTGTGAGGCCCTGCTAGGCAAACCAATAAAGATGGCAATAAAGCATAGAATCATGTAAAAAATCGACTGAATTTAATACAATGCAATATGGTAGGAATGGTAGAATGAAAACTCATTTTTGATTGCCAAGTAATAAATGGATTCAAACAAAGATGATTTATCTTTCATGAGAGTTTGGGTGAGAAGATAAGATGTGTTATAATAGAATCTTTACTGATCTCTAATCACTACTTCATAGAAGATTTATTAATTACCACGCACAAAACTAACTCAAAGTTCACAAATTTATCACCTTACTCAGGTAGGTGATGAAACATAGCATTAAGGACCACTTAATACAGTAGTAAAATAGGAAGGCTATATCAAATGTTTAACTTTCTGTTATTTATAAGGAAAAGACAAAGCCAGCTTATGGGACAATTTACAAGAAAATTATCTTTAAAAATCTTGAAAGTACCAATATCACGAACACTGAAAAAAAATAGGGAACTGTTTTAGGATAAAAGAAACGGAGTCAGGACCTATATCATCTATCTTTGATTTCTTCCTCTGTGGTGATGAACTCTTGTGAAATTTTCTGTCCTGGTTGGCCTGGAAGCTCTCTCCACCCAGTCTCATGAAGCTTAGGCTGACAATCTCTATATCACTGCTAATTATCTATCGTTTGAGTAGGGTTGCTACATATAGGCCCAGCTGGCCTCAAATTGTGATCCTCCTGACCTCAGCATCCTAAATAGTGGTGAACCACTAGAACCCAGCTATGTATCTGACTGACAAATTTGCTTGACCCAGAATCAAAACAAACTATATTTAAAGGATATTATTGGCCTCTGGCTAAGATGGAATGATGGAAACCAATTTAACCTTCCACTTGAAACAACCAAATAAAAAGAAGAACAAAACAGAAGACAAAGTATAGACAACAGTAGTGTCAAGTCACTGGATATCAGCCAATCAAGGTGACTGATCACCAAGGAATGGGAAGTAAATGAAGTGATTTCTGTGATCTCCCTACCCAGTTACAGTTTGGATATGAGGTGCCCACACAGGATTATGTGTTGAAGGCCTGGTTCTCAGCTAGTGTTGCTTTCAAGGATTCATAGGAGCATTAGTTTCATTAATGAATCAATCCACTGGTGAATTCACATAGCTGAACATGCTACAACATAGTTGTATGCATGTGGGTGAACCAGGTTACTGGGAGCATACCTTTGAAGACCACATCTTGTCCCTGGACCCTTCTTGCTTTGTTTTCTTTCCTTCTGTTTCTTTCTGGGCCACATGCTTCCACCACCATGATGTGCTGCCTCATCACAAGCCCACGGCAATGAATCCAAGTGACTATGGACTGAAACGAATCTGGGAGCCAAATTGAACCTTTCCTACCTGGTTTTTCTCAGGTAGTTGTCATGGGGATGAAAATATGATTACCACAAGAGCTTTCTGCTCTACGAGACTTTCCAAGGCTTGGTACAAGGAGAGAAACACAGGCAGAGAATGTGTAATTCCCTCCTCATGGAAATGGAGCTGAGAATCCAAGTGAAACAAGGTGGCTACAGGTCATAGAGCAGAGTGCTACAGGTGAAAGACACACACAGAAAAAGAACTCTGGAGATATGAAGAGGGATGGCTTGAGTATTCAGCAAAGTACTGGTGAGTACATATGTGTAAAGAAAAGAACTAGAACGTACAATATGTATTACGTAGAGCATCACAGAATATGCTACAGGATTAGGATTTTTGCCTGCTCCTAAAAGCCAGACTGAAAACTATAATATCTCACAGAACACTGGGTGCTCAGAAAGGTCTTGCCATAATAGTTGTGAATAATGACCTCTACTGTTACACCCAAAATGATTTTTAAAAAGGTTTTGAGAAACCTAATCTCACTTGAAATATGTTGGAAGCATATTTATAGAAATATCCAAAAAGTACAGTACCGCATAGACTAAAATTCACAATGTCTGGGGAAACACTGACAAAGCCTACAAAGGAGTAACAAAGTTTGACCTATATTGATGAGGAAAAAAGAAAACCAAGCACAGCCAACCCAGAACATCAACAATATAGTAGAACGAGCACACACATTAGTTATTATGCATGTTAGTGTCCTGTTCATCACAAAAAGACTTAGCAAGGCCACAGAGAATGACATTGCTCATCCTATCTAAGACAAAGGCAGCACTCACAAATTTAAGGACAGCCTGGGCTATCTAGTGTGCTTCTAGCTTCAAACAGAAACAAAAAGAAAAGAAGAAAGAGGAGAAAGAGAGAGAGACAGAGACAGCGAGAGAGACAGAGAGGATATTGGAGCGAAACAAAGAAAATAAAGTTAGGCCTAGTTCCTTGAGCAAGTGAGAAGGCTGGGTAGTGATGGGATTTTGACTATCCAAATGAAGGCACCTGGCTGACATAGGAGGGCTGGACTCAGGTACTATGGGAGTTTGAGGAAGATGAGCTGAGAGTAGAAACCAACAGACTTGATAACATGGGGGAGATAGTCAAGGAGGAGGGACTGACAGAAGCAATGGGAGAAGAGTGCAATGAGAGGCCCCCCCACTTTTTTTTTTTACACAGACATGGTGTAATATGTAGTCGTGAGGCACACTAAGGTCTATCTAGTTTGCCATATTGTAGCTGAGGTGGTGCAACTTTCATGATAGGGCACTATAAAAATACTTCCTAAATCTACAAATCATAAAATATACTATACATGAAATTAACTTAAACTGGATCTTAGGGTTAAATGAAAGTATGTAACTTCTGAAAGAAAACATAGGAAAAAATCTGAGTTAAGACAAAAAATTTTTTTTGCTATTCTTTTGAATTAAGTTCCTGGGGTTTGCTAGGAGGAGCTCATTGATTCAAGTCCCCAACCCACATTTTTTTCTGGTAGGGTCTCATGTTTTGCTGGGGCCCATCCTTTGGTGGAAGTCCTTCTTCTTAGGCCCCCCACATAGCTTGGACTAGAGGGTCTCTCTGACTTTTGGCCTAGGTTGGCTCAAATAGCAGTCTTCCTGATCTCTGACTCTGGGATAGCCAGAATCACAGATATGTTTCACAATACCCAGCACCAATGTGTTCTTAGATTTCTTAGTGAAACAGTAAATAAAAGCACATATCATACAAGAAAATTGTGCTAATTGAAAACTTAAGCAAAATTTTAAAATCTTAAAACTTCTGCTGTTTGAAAGACAAGTCACAGAATGAAAAGGCAAGCCATACACAGAGAATATATTTAGAAGCACATATATTTGAAAGAACTTGTAACCAGAGCATATAAAGCACTTTTAAAACTTAGTAAAATGACAAATGTCCAAGCAGCATATGAGATCAGGTTCAAACAGACATGTCAGTAAAGAAGATACTTCCCCGTTGCTGCTTAACATGGTCAGCTATTCATGAAAAGCAAATCAATACCACAATGAGATACCACTACAAACCTACTAGTCAAAAAGCTAAAAAATTTTGTAAATGGAAATAGAAATATCAGGGGGAGATGTGGCGCGATTGCAATCTCATAGTCCACCCATGGACTCACTAAGGGTTGTGCCAAGTGACAGAAGCCAAATTCAAAGGCTGCACACTCTGTGATTTCATTTATAAGATGTTCTAGGAAGGGCAGAACCCTAGGGATAGAAATAGGTTTGGGGGTTTCCAGGGACTGGCGATGGGAGGAATGGAGCGACTGAGTGGCCTTTTGTGGGTCACAGTGGTGTTGAACACTAGGAACTTGGCAGTGGTTACATGGCTTTCTCTGCAAACCCACCAAACATTATACTTAAAAGGGGTATTTGTTTCTTAAGAAACCTAGGGGGAAAATGAAATGATAGAAATCTAAAAATATTAGCAGTACAAGAAATGTATCTAATGCCTAACGTATGAAACTGTAACCTCTCTGTATATCAGTTTGATAATAAAATTTTGAAAAAAAAACAGAAATCTAGAAATATTAACTTACATCTGGGCGCTGGTGGCTCATGCCTGTAATCCTACCTACTGAAGAGGTTTAGATCTGAGGATCACAGTTAGAAGCCAGCCCAGGCAGAAAAGTCACCATGAGACTCTTCTCTCCAATTAACCACTCAAAAACCAGAGGTGGAGATGTGGTTCAAAGTGGTAGAACCTAGCCTTGAGCAGAAGAGCTCAGGGACAGCACTCAGGCCCTGAATTCAAGCCTTGCAATCCCCCAAAAATAAAAAATAAAGAAAAAAATTAACTTACACTTTTTCCAACTCAAGGGTCAACATGAGGTTGTTCTCAATTGTTGTAAGTTGCACTTGTGTTGTTCCCATATGTCTGACAGAGAAAAGCCAGATATTTATAATGAACCCCAATGCAAATATTGTGTTGTTCAAAAGACAATTCAAGGACATGTAATTTCACTATTGACTTCCCTATAACGCAAGAGTTTGCCACAGAAGTTAATCTCAGAGAGTTCTTACTGAAGAGATTTAAATTTAGTGTTTGAATCATCAAAGTAATGACTTGGCCTTCTATGGAACTTATATCATTAAAAAAAAAAGGGGGGGCTGGGGATATGGCCTAGTGGCAAGAGTGCTTGCCTCATTTACATGAGGCCCTGGGTTCGATTCCCTAGCACCACATATACAGAAAATGGCCAGAAGTGACGCTGTGGCTCAAGTGGCAGAGTGCTAGCCTTGAGCAAAAAGAAGCCTGGGACAGTGCTCCGGCCCAGAGTCCAAGACCCAGGACTGGCAAAAAAAAAAAACAAAAAAACAAAAAACAAAACATTATCTTACTTCTGATTTCCCCTTCCTTCCTTCCTCCCTTCCTTCCTTCCTCCCTTCCTCCCTCCCTCCCTTCCTTCCTTCCTTGTCCTGGTGCTTGAACTCTGAGCCTGTTCAACTCCATTGCCTGGACCCTGTCCCTGAGTCTCTGTGCTGAAAGTGAGCACCCTGCCCCTTGAACCACAGCACCACTTCTGGCTGTTCTGAGTAGTTTATTGGAAATGAGATCTCATAGTTTCCTGCCCAGGCTGGCTTCCAACCATGATCCTTACATCGCAGCCTTCTGAGTAGCAAGGATTACAGGACTAAGCAACCAGCACTGGGCTTGTTTTTTTTTTTTTTTCAAATTTTTATTATCAAACTGATGTACAGAGAGGTTACAGTTTCATACGTTATGCATTGGATACATTTCTTGTACTGTTTGTTACCTTGTCCCACATACCCCCCTCCCCCCTGGGCTTCTTTTTTCCTTTTTAAAATAATGTACCTGATTCTTCTTAGCTTTCTATAATAAATAACAGTTCTACATGTTTTCTTCCTTCTGGCTGTTTGGTCCATTATACATACTATCTTAGTTATTTCCTTTGCCAACAATATGTTTTATCAATTTCCTATTTACTAAAATTGCGATTTTATTAGATGCCATGTAAAATACTGAACCTTTGAGGGAAGTAAAAAACAGAAATCATCTCAAGACTTTTAAGGTTACCTACATACTTACAGATATTTTAATGCTGGCAATTTGAAAAGATAGGAATCTTCAACTGCTGTCAGAGGATTATGACTAAGAATTCTGAAAAAATGCAGGGAATCAAAATGATCAATATTTTCATTAAATGTAAGACTGCATAAAAAGCCCATTTGGGGGTATGAAATAGTTTAAAAATCATTTTCTGTCTTTACCATAAGTCAGACTTAGAAATCCATGTCATTCTTTCTCTGGGAACCATTCAGGTCTGATGAAAATAATGTAGAGAGGAGAAAGAGGAGCTAGGAATAGAAGAGAAAAACTATGCCCAAGCACTTCCAGGTGAAAAGTGTTAGAAGTGGCTGCACTCGCAGTGAGCCTTCATTCATTCTGTGTCTTCCAGATATTTACAATGATTCACTGTTTCTTCAGAAATTTAAAATAATTCATGATCAAATTCATTCAGCTAGGGAAAAAATAGGACCACTTTCTTGGTTTTGAACTAAATAAACCTGCACTCCCAGTACATATTCCCACTTATATTCTTCAGTCATATCACAGCCTTTATTATCTTAGAGACAATTACTTGTGCACTTGTAAGCCTCATAGACTATATCAGTTCCTTGAGTTCAAGGCCCACACTTTCTTGTTATTCTCATCCCAGTGCCTACATAGTACCTCAAATTTGTAAATATTTAACAAGTGTTTGTTGGATGAACATCATCCTTTTTGCCTATCAGTAACGTGAACAAAGGCATTCTCTATTATCTATCTGGCTATCATTAATCTCTGCTTTGAGGCAGAGCCTTGGTAGCTCACACAGGCTGACCCTGAACACCTGGGCTCAAGCATTCCTCCTACCTCCTCCATTTCAAGTAGTTGGGACTGTAGTCATAAATTACATATCACATAAAATTTAATCCAAAAGGCTGAAATAAAGAATACCAGTAAAATTAATTATATATTTTTGTTTATAATTCCTTTTTTCTCTTCTATGCCTAAAAGCAAAAATTTTAAATCTGTGCTGATGGACATAAAATGGAATACATAACTAACATTGTAAAGGAAGTTATGAGGTAGGTACATTTACTCAAACCTATAATAGTAACTATACTACTAGCAGAGATGGGGAATCTTGGCTTGAGGCTAGCCTAGGCAACAAAGTTCATGAGACTTCATCTCCTCCAATGATTTCTTGAGATAATGCATGCCTGATATCCTAAACTATGGTGGCAACACAATAGCTAAATACACTGGCTCATACCTGTCATGCCAGCAGCATGGGCCAAATAGGAAGACTAGGGTATAAAGGGTATAAAGCAAGGCCCTATCTCCAAAAGGGGTGGTGATGTAGGTCAAGTGGTAACACTTAGCACAAGTGGGCTTCTTCACCTCTGCTTGCCACCCATTCCCTTTACCAAGCCATCAAGAATGAATGTAAAACCAGGCAACTTAGCAAAGTTTGTTACTCCTTAACAGCTTACTCACAGCTTTTTCATTGCCTATCATCTCAGCCTTTCCACCTAATGAGGCAGCCTTTCTCCAACTTACACTGGGATTCTATCATTTGTTCACAAAAAAGCCAAGTTGTCATCAGTGAGTAATATTACAAGGGAACCGACGCTGCATAGGTGATCTGCATAGCTTCTAAGCGTTACTGCCGCTTAGGAGACAGGAACCTGCCACAGGAACTTTTACAAGTTCCTCACTGCCTCTGAGTTTCAACTTTCTTACTGTAAAATGGAGATAGCAATATCCACAATGTAATCATTTGGGGGAAAAGGGAAACAAGATAATATATTGTATTTGCCATGTGCCAAACACTTTTTTATTTTAGAACTTTCGGCACAATACTCACTTGTATAAATACTTAATGTAGAACCTGAAATATAATAAACTCCTAATATGTAGATATTGAAGAAGTTTTATGGGAAGAGGAAGACTTTCTAAGCTTCTAAGGGAAGAGAAAATGTTTCCTACATAAGAAGGAAGAATATGATGCAGCCAGGAGAGAAGGTAGAAGTTGTTTTGAACACTTGTTCTTTTTTTGTTTTTCTGGAACTATTGCAATTAAACCATTAACCTGGATCATTCCAAAGGACATTCCTTTTTTGTAATACTGAAAAGTTTGAACTCAGGGTCTTGTACCTGTTAGGCAGAAGATCTGTTGCTAGGCTATGCTCCAGTCTCCCCTACCCCGTTTTGTTGTCTGTTGTGGGGCTTGAACTCTGGGCCTGGGCAGGGTCCCTGAGCTCTTCAGCTCAAGGCTAGCACTCTACCACTTGAGCCACAGCACCAGTTCAGCCAGATAAGAGTTTCACAGACATTCCTGCCTGTGGGGACTTTGAGCCATGATCCTCAGATCTCAACCTCCTGAATAGCTAGGATTACAGGCATGAGCAACCGGCGCCTTGCTTCCAGCCCTTTTTTGACTAGCTATTTTTTATATAGACTCTAGCTTTCTTCCTAAGCACACTACCCTGGACCATAATCTACCTATTTATGTTTCCTGCCATAACTGGGGTGACAGGTATGCATCATCCTTCCATTGAGATTTTGTCTAATGAACTTTACCCAGCTGGCCTGGTATGGCGATCCTTTCCATCTCACCCTCCTAATCAGCTGAGGCATTACTAAGCTATGAGGTTTATAGCCCATAAGTAAGGTTGTATTTAATATATTTATATTTATCTTCTATTTCACTTACAACTGGTGTAAAAACTGCATTCCATGCCATGTCTGAAATGTTCCAAAGTTGAGTTCTGTGAGTACATTGCAACCAAGGTTTGTATAAAAAAAAAAAGACATAAACCAGAGAATGTCTTTTGAGAACCTTAGTCATTTCAGGGATTCTAATTTACCCATGAGCAATTATAACCTCAGTATTTCCTCTACAGTGCATTCTCAATCATTACTTATGTCAACTGTGCACAACTTAATTTTAGTAACTTTCTTTTTTTTTTTTTTTTTGGCCAGTCCTGGGCCTTGGACTCAGGGCCTGAGCACTGTCCCTGGCTTCTTTTTGCTCAAGGCTAGCACTCTAAAACTTGAGCCACAGTGCCTCTTCTGGCCTTTTCTATATATATGGTGCTGAGGAATCAAACCCAGGGCTTCATGTATATGAGGCAAGCTCTCTTGCCACTAGGCCATATCCCCAGCCCCTTAGTAACTTTCTAGTAGCAAAATTTTAATTATATTTTAAAGTGAGTACTAATATTCTAGATGTAAGAAAGTCAAATTGGCAACTTACAAAAATTTCAAAAGTGGTATTGGTTCAAATGTACGCCTTTCAATGTATTGTATTTTATTGCAGGAAAGATCTCTAGAAAATATAAAAGGAAATGTTATGTTATGCTCTATTGATTTGTTATTAGATATGTGATTGAAGGAGTAAATCGAAGACTTTTGAATTGATAAAATTAAATACATAGTCTTTATTTAAGTCCTGGAGTTGTACTTCACCTTCCTAGAGCCACTAATCCTGCCCATGTATGAGAGTTTCACCTTTATGAATTTCATCAATAAAATATGTGACTATACATATTGAAAGATTTTCCAGAGAACAGAAGATTTATTAGGTGACTCTTTTGTATTCTTATCTAATTCATGATTATGAGCTTAAAGTTTTAAGCTTATATGTAATTTCTAATATTAAAAGGCATATTCTCAACATAGACTGTGTGTATGTCTCTATATAAGTATATAAAGGTATGTAATACAGAGATCAGTGGACAGATAGTCAGGAGGAGAGACCTTTATGCTTTAATTATGTCTTTCTAAGGCAGTTCAATACCATTTGGAAGGCATTTGCTCCTCTAATATATGACTTTGAATTAATTCTGAATTATACTTTCTACATGAATAGAACTTATTTGGGATTCATGTTAACTTAAAATTCATGAGTGCAATTGTTCCAGTGTACCGTGTGGAAATGCAAAAATTCCAGAAAAGGATTTTTATTTGAAAGAATTCAATCTTAACTACCACTGATTCCCTTATTTCCACTGATTCTACCTGAAACCTCCCTATCCCCTGAACGAGTTTAACTGTCCTGACTAGTATCCATCTCTCACCTTACTAATTCTAATCAATTCTGAACACAGCCACCAGATAGAAATTCCAGAAGTAATTCTCAAAGCTCAGCATCACTTAGGAACAGTTGATATGCTGTTTTTGGAGACAAGTTTTGGGTTGGCATGTAGCTCAGGTTAGACGGATACACACAAACACACACACACACACACACACACACACACACACGTATATGTATATCGGGCCAGTTCTGGGGCTTGAACTCTGGGGCCTTAGCACTGTTCCTGAGCTCCTTTTGCTCAAGGCTGGCACTCTACCACTTGAGCTACAGCACTACTTTCAGCTTTTTCTGTAATTATTGGGGATCAGAGTCTCACGGACTTTCCTGCCTTGGCTGGCTCCAAACCAGGATCCTCAGATCTAAGCCTCCTGAGTAGCTAGAATTAAAGGTATGAGCTACTAGTGACTGGCAAGCCGCAATTTTTTTTTTATCTTCCTGCTTTAGCCTTCTCAGTGCTAAGATTACAAGTCTGACTTAGCATGCCGACGGTAATGATGATGATGATAATTTATTTATTTATTTGTTTGTTTATTTTGAGACAGTGTTCAATATAGAGCAGCTGGCCTACCACTCAAGAACGTCCTGCCCTCTGGACACAGGTGGCTTATGCCTGTAATCCTAGCTACTCAGAAAGCTGAGATTTGAGGATTGTTGTTTGAAGCAAGCTTGGGAAGGAAAGGCTGTGAAACTCTTTATCTCTACTGAACTACCAGAAAAGATGGAAGTGGAGCTGTGGTTTAAGTGGCAGAGACTGAGCTTGACAACCTGAAGGCTGAAATTAGGAAAGCAACACCTATTGCAATAGCCTGAAAAGACATAAAATACTTAGGAATAACCTTAACCAAAGAAGTGAAAGATCTCTTTGATGAGAACTTCAAAAACCTGAAAAGGGAAATTAAGGCAGAATTTAGGAAATGGAAAAACCTCCCATGCTCCTGGATTGGGAGGATTAACATTGTGAAAATGGCAATATTGCCAAAGGCTATCTACAAATTCAATGCAAAACCCATCAATATCCCAACACCATTCTTCAATGAAATAGAGGAAGCAATCCAGAAATTCATTTGGAACAATGAAAGACCCTGAATATCAAAAACAATCCATAGTAGAAAGAGCAGTGCTGGAGGAATATCAATACCAAACTTCAAGCTGTATTACAAACCCATAGGTATGAAAACAGCTTGGTATTGGCACAAGAACAGGCCTGAGGACCAATGGAACAGAACTGAAGACCCACAAATGAACCCGCAGACCTATGGATACCTAATCTTTGACAAAGAAGCTAAAAAGATAGGATAGAAGAAAGACAGCCCCTTCAACAAATGGTGCTGGAAAACTGGGTCAACACCTGTAAAAACTAAAACTAGATCCCTATTTATCACCCTGCACCAAAATCAATTGTTTCTTTTTTCTTGTTGTGCCAGTACTGGGTCTTGAACTCAGAGCCTTTCCTTCCACTAGCTATTCCTGCTAAAGCCGGGCACTCTACCACTTGAGCCAAATCTTGACTTCCAGCGGCATTTTTCCATAGTTCCTTCCCAGGCAGGCTTTGAACCATGATCCTCAGACCTCAGCCTCCTGTGTAGTTAGGATTACAGGCGTGAGCAACTGTCACTCAGCCACTCAGGTCTTATCTTCATTTTCCTCAGTAAGGGCTGTTTAAATGAGTAATATAAATTAAGCTGATAACATATGTAACGTATCTAATGCTAGAGATGGGCTGAGATGCACACAGACTTATATAACTGCAGAATTTATTGCTGGATTCGATTTTAGTAATTATCTAATTTGAACTCCTATGCATTTCTCATGTAATAGACTCACAAATCAATATACTGGACTAAATAACTTACAAGTACTCGAGGGATAGAAGGCCTTCAAATGAATCCTTATGTAATTCAGTCAGGCGATTTTCACTGAGAATTCTGGAAGACAAAAAGGTTATGTCTGAATCAAAGTAAACCAAGCAGAATGGTAGAAAGGTATGGAGAATTGAAAGCTGTCATATTTTGTGACCTGGAGTGTAGAATAGCACAATTTTTAGGGCAATTAACATACCATCATAATGTGTTCACTCTAACAATACCGTTCCTAGATCTCTGTTCTACTGAATGACTCAGCCAGGTTCCCAAAGAAGTATGTACAGGGATGTTCATCATAGCCAGGAATGCAACAAGTTCATGACATGTTCTAAATAGCAGGAAAATTATTAAATCATAACACTATGAAATATTATTCAGGAATTTAAGCAAATAGGATAACCTTCTATGTACAAGGGAAGAAGCATAATGGTTCATAAAGTGAAATAATCAAGTCACAGGATGTTACCGTTTATGTAAAGAAAAAGAAAACCAGCTGGTAGCAAGCGGCTCACACCTGTAATCCTAGCTACTCAGGAGGCTGAGATCTGAGAATTGCAGAAGAAAAGTCCCCATGGGATTCTTATCTCTAATTAACCACTTAGTGCCAGAAGTGGCACTGTGGCTCAAAGTGGTAGAGCTCTAATCTTGAGCAAGAGAGCTTAAGGAAAGTGCCTAGACCCTTAGTTCAAGACCCAAAACTGACAAAACAAAAACCATATAACAAACATGTTTTGCTGTTTATAAATGCATATATAGGAAATGCATAGGAAAATATTTAGAAGGATAGGTTTTTTGTACTATACCTGTTATTTCATCTCTGTCGATTAATCATATATTCATAATTTTATCTATTGCATATTATATGTATGAATAATATATTATTTATATAGTGGAAAACAAATATAGATTGTGTCTTATGTATTTCAAAAGAGGGCCCATGAAATTTTATCTTTATTTGTTTATGTAATACTGGGGGTTGAATTCAGATTTTTCACCGTTTTTCTTTTGGTCTGTCATGGAGCTTGAACTCAGGGGCTAGGTGCTGTTCCTGAGCCTCTGTGTGTGCAAAGCTACCTACCACTTGAGCCACAGCACCACTTCTGACTTTCTGCCTATGCTGGCTTCAAACTGCAATCCTCAGATCTCAGACTCCTGAGTAGCTAGGATTACAGGTGTGAGCCACTGGCAACTGACCTCAAAATTATTTTAAGATAACGGCTCACTTCCTGCTCAGGTGTGTGCTTCAGTTGCAATCTGCCTGCTTTAGGCTTCCTGTAGTTGTTGAGATGACAGATGTGCACCACTGAGTCCAATTTATCTCTGGGAAAAAGGAGTCTGGTGTAATTTTTGTCCTGAATAGGCTCGAGGCACAATCCTCTTGACCTTAGCTTCCCATGTAGCTTGGGAAGACAGGTGCATATTACCATACCTAACTCTTGGTTGAGAGAGAGCTGTGTAAACTTTGAGGCCCGGGCAGGTCTTGAACTGTAGTCTTCCCCAATATATCAGTCACCTGAGTAGCTAGGATTACAGTCGTGAGCCACTGTTACCTGGCTGAAATTTTTATCATTGTTTTCATAATGGCCCTAGGGCCTCATGCACGAAAGGGAAATTCTCTACACTGAACTATACTAACATTCCTCAAGAAATTATTATATAAAATAACCACAAAATTTCAATCAGTAGAAGTTGATTTGGGATATGGTGGGAAATGCCTTTTCAGAAGTGTTGACCAAGAAAGATCCTAGAGTTCAGCTTCTGTATTCATATATAGAATGAATATACTTACAACTTGCCAACCCAACGGTATGTTTTCCATACATTTTCTCCTAAGTAAGAAATGGAGTTTCCTTGGAAATTTCTGTGAAGAAACATAGTTCATTTATTGGAACAAGTAGGAAAACAAAGACAAGAATAAATTGAAGAATCACTGCAACTCTGTAGGAGATAAATAAAGTAAAAACCATCACCTTTCTAGTTGCAGAGCTTTGAACTTCCTTGTTTTCACAAATATACAATGCCAGGCCATTGGCACAAAAGAGGAAACATCTCACTGGAAACTCAATCTCCTTTTTAATCTCTTGTGTATGCAATGCCACCCCATTAATCTGGAATATATTTGTCCCCCATACTTGTGTTTAAACTGACTCCTTCAATAAGGAAATAAATAATTCAACAGAAAATGGGGCAAAAATTTACCACTGTTACCAAACAGTACTAAAAGTTTGTCTAAATGCTCTTTGGAAGGAAGGGCACTTAGGGAGAAATGCATCCTAGGGAGAGAAAGTAAAACTAGAAATTAGTGGAACTACTGTGCTAGTATGGGAAGATCTCTTGGCCATGTTGCATAGGAAAAAGCATAGGAGTAAAATATTACCACATCAGAGAAAAAAATGCAAAGGAAAGAAATTGGAAGGAGGGATATATACAAAAATGGTAAAAAAAAAAAAAAGGATTATAAAATGGTTATAAAAAGTGTTGGCATAATGCAAAAGAGGTGACAAGTTGAGAGAGACCGCATACATTCACATTTTATCCTTTATACTTCTGTGAATTTTTGTATATGTGTGTGTGTTGCTGAAGACTGAGCCCAAGAAACTTGTGTGTGTAGGCAAGTGCTTTACACCAGCCCTTAGAGCTTTCTTTTTGAGAGGCAGGAGTATTGCTCTGTAGCCCAGACTAGCCTCAAAATCCATACCTTACCAGGTACTAGTGGTTCATGCCTATAATTCTAGCTATTCAAGAAGCTGAGGTCTGAGAAGTGTGGTTTGAAGCCAACCCGGGCAGAAAAGTCTGTGAAACTCCTACCTCCAATTAACCATCAGAAAACCAAAGTGGAGCTGTAGCTGGAAGTGATAGAGCACTAGTCTTGAGCATAAAAGCTCTGGGACAGTGCCCAAGTCCCACAGTGACAAAACAAACAAACAAACCAATCCAGACCTAACCTCTTTCATTCTCCTCTGTGCTAGGATTATAGACATGTACTTCTAAATCTGACTTTTGTAAATTTTTTAAAGAGTAGGAATATGTGCATTAAAGGAGCTCTTAAATACTTTATGTTTAGCTTCAACTCTGTGTAACTTTACCTTTAAATCTGTCCTTACCCCTCAGCAGTGACTTTCCTGTTCAGCTTCTATACACTTCTTCTGGCAGTGGAGTAGAGAAGAATTCAGTCTGTTCATCTTTCTAGTGGACACTAACACTCAAGTACAACCCTTCTGATTGCTTGCTGATGAAAATGCCTAAAACTAAACTCATCTCCTTCAAACTAGCTCTCATCTTTACTGCCAGCTCTGCCACTTCATTTCATCACCATCAATATCATGTTCAATTAAGACAGGAATGGGGAGTCCTATTTTCCATACACCCCATTCCCAACATTTCAGTCAATTACTAATTCCTGTCTGATCTTTCCTTGTAGGAAATCTCAGTGTGTTTTTTTTTTCCATTTTCGTCACAACCACTCTGACTCAACTACTTCTCAAGTTACATCTAGCTTTTTCTAGAGCTTTCTAGTAGGTCTCTTGAATTCAACTTTCCCTTCTAGACTACTCTACAGACAGGTCCTAAAATGTTCCTCTAGTATCTGGGTGTACATCTCATTGGTACATGACTGTGTTCCCAGGACTAAGGAAGCTGAGGTACAAGGACTGTGTAGTTTCAGTCCATCCTGGACCTGCATAGTGAGTTACAGGTCAGCCTCAGCTAACTAACAAAAGAAAACAAAAAATCCTCTCTTAGTCATTTATCTCTCTTGCTTGAAGAGTTTCCAGGGCTCCAAAACTCATAGTATAACTTTCAAATCCCTAGAGTTAGTATGGAAAGTCTTAACTATGTCTTTCATTGCTTCAAACCTCAATTCTTTTCAGAAAAACTGTCCTGCCATAATCCTGATGGCAACAGCAGCCATGATTTGTCTAGGCTCTACTTCCTGGTTTCTCTCTACTTAAAAAAATGATATCCACTCTGTAAGCTCCAAGTAAAGTTTTAGCTTATTCATGTAATATTTTTTTACTAACCTCTATGACCCAGTGATTACAGATTATGAGGAATGACAACACCTACAGTCTACATCTCTTTTAGTATTTCATTATACATCATTTCTCTTTTTATGCTGGTTCTATTTCTTGCTCTCTACTGTTTTGTGTTTTATACATATTGTGCTACTTCTCAGACTACTACAGGACCTAGCTTTAGGTTTGGCCCAAAGCAGATCTATATAGATATATAGACAGAATGAATACTGAGCATAACCAGGGGAATAAACAATAACCGCTAATATTCATATGTATTTTAGGTACTGAGATGTCAATTACATGTATATATGCACCAAAATTGACAACAGTCCTATGAAATGCTAACTAGCTTAATCTCCATTTTACAGATGAAGAAACTGAGCCACAAAGCTGAAAAACGTATCAATGAAATACCTGAATAAAAATCTAGCTAATCTCCTTCTAGACTCTACTCTTAAATTCGGTGCTAATATCATTGAAACAAGTTGTAAAGAAGTAAAAATAGAGAGTAAAAAATAGGAAGGAAAGAATTAAGCAATGGTATGAAGCAGGTAAATAAATATACAGAAAGAAAGTACAATTACAAAACCCTGGAGAAGGAATACAGTACAAGAGGGGAAAGAGGACAAGGGAAGTTGAAAAGCTAAAGGAAACAGGAGAAACTCAGAGATGAGATGAAAATAGCCCAGAAAGACCTGGAGGAAAAGAGGTTGCCATGTTGAGAAGTATGCCTAGCACAAAGAAGGAAAGGTGATGCTTACAACATTGTGAAGATTCTCTTCTTGGTGTGGGTGTCTGGCATCGGTACTTGGTGGAGCTTCTGTGTTGGGCTAAGACCAGTACACAACATTGTCTGATCTGGGCATGCACAGAGCTCACATATGTTGATTTTTGGAGTGACCACCTGTCCAACATGCACCGTTAATAACTTTACAGTGACGTGGTTTGCGGAGTACTGAGTCATGTTCAATCCCAGTCCCAAAGGTTTCACTGTGACTTGAGTCACGGGGATATGTGGAGAAGGAGATGCAGAAGATGGAGGCTGTGTAGTTGGTGAAACTGGAGGATGAGTTGGGGTTGCCTGCATCGATGAAGAAACATTCACCTCTGTAGTAGGTTCTGGAGTCAGGTTGGGTTGTTGAGCCTGAACCTGGGCAGGGGGAGAAGGGAGAGGGAGAAAAGGAAGAGGAGAAGAAGGGGGAGGGGGCAGAAGAAAAGGAACAGGAGGAGGGGGATGAAGAGGAAAAGGAGAAGAGGGAGGAAGAAGGGGAAGAGGAGGAGTAGTGGGAGGTGGAGGAGAAGGAAAAGAAGGAAGAGTAGGAAGAAAAGGAGAATGAATAGAAGGAGGGGGAGGAGGAGGAGAAGGAAGAGGAGGAGGAGGAGGAGGAGAAAGAGAAGGAGGAGTAAGAGAAGGAGGAGGAGCAAGAGTAGGAGGAGGAGCAAGAGAAGGAGGAGGAGAAGGAAGCTGAGCAGGAGATGGAAGGGGAGGAAGGGTGGAAGGAGTACCAGTTGGAGGTGGAGGTGGAGGAGGAGGAAGACGGGGAGAGGAAGGGGAAAGGGGAAAGAGAGGGGAAAGAAGAGTAGGGGGAGGAGGAAGAGGAAGAGGAGGAGGAGGAAGGGTCGGGGAAGAAGGAGAAAAAGCTGTAGTTATCTTCAGGGAGGATGGAGCATAGTCCAATTCTGTAGGGTCTGCTGGATTTGTGGGAAGCTCTGTGTCCACAGGTTGAAACGTGACCCCTTGTGATGTTCGAGTATTAATTTGTTCCTGACCTGACATTGGAACTGTCATTACATAATACACTGGAGCTTGAGATATAAGCTGAGGAGGGTCGGTTACGGTATTCTGTATGGTTGGAGAAGGTTCAGCCTCCATAATGGATCCTGGAGTTAAAATAAGTTCCAGATCGAAAGCTTTAACTGTAACTTCAGTCACAAGTGGATTCGGAGCCCGAACCTGGTCTGGATGTGGGAGTGTTACATCATGCTTCTCTGGAGAAGTAGCTGAAGAATGTTCAGTGTGCACTGTTGGAGACAATTCATACTCAGAGGCAGGTTGTACAGTCATGCTAAGTTGGAGAGCCACAGGTAGTCGAAGTGCAATGTGGGCTTGTTTTGGAGGATGTGCTTCTGTCTTTTTCAGAAAGTGTGAGTGTTTAGATTTAGCTTCTTCAGTTACTGTGCTATGCAGACTCAAAATCTGAGCTGTGGTACTGGGAAGCATTAAATATTGAGTTCGGTCCTGACTTGGTGTTGCAACTGGTGTGGAATAATCAGGTGGTGCTGAAAGCTGAGAATGACCCACCAACTGGATTGGAAAAGGTTCCACCTCTTGAACAGTCTGTATATTCTCAGCTGGAATATCTTGCTCAGAAGAAGGCTTCTCATCTCCAGCACGTGATAGAGCTGGAGATTCCTGTTGAACAGACAGGGGTACAACCTCTTCCAAAGACTCTGAAGGCTGATCTGCGATTTCCAGCTCAGAACCTTCAGAAGGTTCAGTGATCTCAGGGAGCTCTGAAATCTGATCTGGTACCTCTTGTTGGAAAGATAAAGATGCTTCTTCCTCCAGACTTCCTGGAGGCTGGCCTGGGGTCTGATGGTTCCTGGGAGTCGGTATGGTTTCCACATCTGGAAGGTTAAGCAAGGCATTTGGCAGGACTGTGAGCTGAGCTTCTTTTTCACTTGGGAATGGAACATTTGCTTCCTGATGCACTGATGGCACAACATCCTCCCCAACAAGTTCATGTTGCACTGGTGTGTCTTGCTGGGTGACAGGGGATTGGACCTCCTCAGGAGTCTCTGGATTTTGAGTGTGGGTCTCCAGGTGGAACTTAGAAGGTATAACTTGCTCTAAGGGCGCTGAAGGCTCATCTGTGTTCCCTTGGGTCTTTAGAGTTTGTCTGTCAGAATAAACCATATTCCTATCTGGTTCTAGATAACCATCCTGCAAGGGTTGTTTCTGAACCTCAGGTTCCTTAAATTGGTTTGCAGTTTCAACAATAAGCGTAGCAAGGTGCGGGTGCTGAGCTAGATCCTTCTCCAAGTGCTCTGGTGAAACAAACTGTGCTGTTGTTAAACTCTGGTTATCTATAGGTGCAAGAAGTATTTCAAGTGACTGGTGATCTGCACCCGGATCTAGACCAATAGTCTGAATTGTGCTTTTGAGTGGATGAGGCAGAGGTTGGGAGTGGTTATGATCCTCATCTGCCATTGGGATCACCCCTACCTGTGTGTCAGGCAGGTCTTGAGGAGAAGCAGGAAACCGATCTGAGTCTGGAGGTAGCTGTCCAGCAGAGTCCCTGTTGGGGAATGGAAGCAAATTGTCAGTCAACTGCTGCGGTGGAACAAACATCTGAGAGGGAGGTGAGGATCCCAGGTAATCAAAACCATCGGGGTCCTCGGGGTGGTTGAGCATGTGGTGAGCCTCAGGTGGGAGATCCGAAGTGTGTGGAGAGGGCGGCTCTGTGGGTTCAGCAGGATCGGGGTTTGGCTGGATCCGATTTAGGGCCCAGTGTGAAATAGGTCTCGCCTGGGCGCATAGCCACAACTGTGGCGACATGAGGAGAAGCTTAGGGGTGCAGAGGCCCAGAAGGGACATGAAATACAATGTGGACAAGACATGCATAGTCACGGCCAGGCCGCTAATCCCTAAGTCCAAGGGTTTAAGGCAGCAGCTTGACAGGTGTTTCCTGGAAACCATGGGAACCCTACCTTCCTTTATGAAACCGAACTCATTGTTTAGGAAACCTCCACCTTTGTTTATGAAACAACCCTTTATTAGGCTTGCACCTGGTTGGGTTCTATATGGTAGGGAGTCTTTTCCTACTGTGAAAGGGCTCACCCCTCTCCCACCCTAGAGAAGCCCCAACTCCCGCAATACCCCTCCCCCACAGCAAGGCAGGGTTTGGGGTGCTGACCTGGGTGTCCCCCATGCCCCCCCATGCCAGCAGCCCATTCATTGGCTGGGGCCCAGCAGAACTTCCCAAGGGAGTCACAGGGCGGGGCCTCTGGGGATTTCAGAGGTGCTGGTCCTCTTTTGGCAGCCTCAAGTCTTCCTCTTCCAAACTGAAATCTGAGTTTTCTTCCTCTCCCTTGACAGTATGGCTCCCAGGAAAAGCAACTGACCTGCCAAGTGAAAGCCAGTTAGGGTGGCAGGCAGCAGAATACATGTTTTGTGATTAGTTATCCACAATGTTATCCTTCCCTCTGAAGTCTCAACACCCCTTGATCAACCATGATTGATAACCCACCACCCTGTTAGCTGGGGCCAGCAGACGGTCAGTGATGATTTCTGCAGGAGGTGTTTTGGGGGAACAGTGCAGTCAGGGAGGGTTTGCTTCTGAGATAGCTCTTGACATTGGCCTGGGGAAAACATCCTCTTCCCACCTTGTCTCAACACCCCAGTTCCTCCAGGGGTGACATCATTTTCAGAGGTCCTACTGTTAAAGAAACCTCAATCTACCTTGGTTCTTATGTCTGCTTAAGAACTCCGGCAAGATGGGAACATAGCAAAAGTGGCAAGAAACTGTAATGGTCCATAAATACGGAAGAAAAAAGAGAATATGTAGCATAGATATGCCACAGGGAGACATCATCACTTAAGCCCATCTTCAGACATTTTGGGGGGGGGCGGGGGTTTGTTTCTTTCCATTTTGAGAGATATATTGGTCTTTAGTTAAATAGGGAGAATCCAAGGCAGGATGTGAAAAGGGATGCACGGTAAAGAGTCCAAATCACAAGCTGTTCTGAGGTGATACCCATAATCCTGATGGCTTATTGTCTCAGGATAGGTCAGTCTGGACCTTGTAATAAGAGCCTTTACTGCCTGGTTGGTGGTCTATAATCTAACCCTTTCTTTTACAATGGGGTCTTTCTTGTGACTTTGTTGTTGTTGTTGCTGGAGTTTGGGCTCCCGTTCATCTTTCTTGCTCAGGGCTTTTGCGCTACCACTTGAGCCGTGCCTCTACTTAATGCTTTTTGCTAGTTAATTTGAGATAAGATTCTTTAGGATTTGTCTGTGCTGGCTTTGAACCTTGATCCTTATATCTCAGCTTCCTGAGCAGCTAGGATTACAGTATGAGCCACTGCTGCCTAACATGTTTTCTATTAGTGTACATGAGTTGTGCATGAAGAGGTTCATTATATGTCCGCACATATATGAATTATCTCAATCAACCTCACTCCCTGTATCACTCTCCCTTATCTCCTCTGTCTGTTCTTCTTGGACAACGATTCCTCCTCCTCCTCCTCCTCCTCCTCCTCCTCCTCCTCCTCCTCCTCCTCCTCCTCCTCCTCCTCCTCCTTCTCCTCCTCTCTTCTCCTCCTCCTCCTCCTCCTTCTCCTCCTCCTCCTCCTCTCCGTCCCCCTCCTCCCTCCCCCTCCCTCTCCCCCTCACCCCTCCACATATGAGTGAACACATACAATATTTGGCTTTTGGAGCTTCCCTTACTCATGTAACAGTATGTATGCACTAAGCACCTGTGTACCCCAGTTCATTGTAATATCAATGCAATCACTCTCATTCTCTCTTACTTTCTCATATCTCTCTCTTCCTTTTTTCTGTCAGTATATATATGTAAATATACATGCACACACTAACACACATATATTTATGTACTGTGGAACAAAAAAAGGTCTATTCGTAGTGTAGGATACTTGTGCTCAGAAAAGTTAGCTGGAACCAGTGGCTCACTCCTGTAACCCTATGTATGCAGGAGGTTGATCTGAAGATCAGAGGTTGAAGCCAGCCTGGGCAAGAAATCCTGTGAGACTCTTATCTCTAATGAACTCTTTTCTTAAAGCCAGAAGTGGAGCTGTGGCTCACATGGTAGAGCACTAGCCTTGAGTAAAAGAAGCTCAGGAACAATATCCACTCCCTGAGTTCAAGCCCTAGGACTGGCATACAAAAAAACAAAGAAAATTAGATAAGATTTAAATAATGAATGGAGAGTTGGCCAGTGGTTGTGAGGATGGATAATCATGATTATGCTTTTCTCCAAAACAGATTTATTCCCACAGAACAGCAACAGAGGAAGAAAATGGGTCCTCAAGGTAATATGAGTTTGAAAATCTTTCAGTGAGGATCTAAGAACTAGAGGACAACCTAGAACTCATCTATTTCCTTCTTCTAACCTTATAATGAGGAAACCACACATGATGGGAAGGAAGGACACTTACTTCACATAGGGTCTTGCATGGTTCCAGCAAAAGCAGTTCCTCAGCAGAGACAGAAGCAGTCTGTACTAGCGTGAGTCCCTTAGTGAGTGGAGGCGAGAAGATTGGGCCGTGCCTGGTTCTATTAGTGAAGGACCTAAGGCTCAACCAGACATCTCCTTGGAAGCCTTGGGGATAAGATAGAGAAGTACTGAAGTGTTGGGGTTGAGAGCTGATGGAAGGTGGGATATATGAACACGTTCTGTAAACTGCTGGGGAAAACTACATTCTCATCCTACTGTTTACTTTCTCATTCTCACTTTTTTTTAAAAAAAAAAAAGTCAAAAACCTCAGTCATTTAGCTAAGAAAAACCTTAGACACTAGTTCACTATTTCATTTTGTGATAAGGACACTGTTGGTGGGTATCAGGAGAAGATGGTTCCTTCCCCTTGATTACCCTGTGGTTACATTTTATATAATAAGGCAGTACACATATACTGCAGAGCCATCCACAGATATGCGAGTTTGTGTTTAAGTGCTAGCCATGTCCTTAAACTGATTTCATAACTCATCATGACAACCTTTCAGAGATGAAAATCTATGAATGACACACAACTCGAGAAGTTGGACGCAGACATTTGTTTGATGTGATTCAACTTACAAAGTGTCTAAGAGAAGAGAGGCACCTCTCCCTCTCCTATCTCTTCTTCCCTCACCCCAGCAAATGACACAAGAAAGACAAAGTCCAGCGAGGACTGAAGTGAAAGTCTCTGGAGAGAGGAAATGCTTCTGACAAGTATAGTGGTGCAGTGGTTTATGCACAGGGATTTTTGGCAGAGAGGATAAGTGGGTCTGACAATCCCAGCTGTGCTGCAGGTCAAGTTACATACAAAGTTCCTCCTCAGGGGCATGGCCCTTTGGGACAGGCATGGAGAGCTCCTGCCAGCCCCACCTGTGTGCATGGAATTGCTTCCAAGCACCAAGGTAATGGGACCCTTTGTATGTTGTGATTATGAACCAAAGCTCAGGTGTTTGTCTCAATAAGACCTGAGATGTGGGCTGGGATGTGGCTCAGTGGCAAAAGTGCTTGCCTAGCAAGTACAATGTCCTGGTTTCAATCCCCAGTCCCAAACAGAAAAAGAGACCTGAGATGTCCATTGTGAGAGACACAGAAAATAGCACAACTCACTAATTTTGCATGTGTTTTTTCCAAAAAGCTTTTTTGGATTTCTGCGAAGGAGATGCTCGTCAGAAGCTGAGAGTCAGGCAAGTTAAGTTGAGGATGACTTGAGGCTGTGGCCAGGAAAGGCAAGCAAAAGCATAATTAATATCCTTCCCTCGTCTTTCCCAGGAGGGCTTCTTTTCATTAAGGCGGCCACTTTGGCTGAGGGATATGTACAGACCTCTCAATGCCACACGCAAGAAAAACATGACCCAGAAGCTACATGACACGGAGTCTTCTGATGAGGATGAGATTTTAAAGAAGAAAAAGGGGTAAATGCCTGGGAGTTATTTAAGATTCCTAGCTAACAAGGGGAGGCAAGGGAAAGTCCGGTTGCCCCCTTCAAGTCTAAATGGTTAGCATTGTTCTTCTGCCAGGAATCCAAGTGAAGTCATCATAGAGATCCCAACAGATTCCGCCCCAGAAGGTGAAGAGAGTGCAGCAGTTTAAGAAGCAACAGTGTGACCCTTCCTGCCTCGGCAACCCGAAATTTTTATACTTTCACACTGGCCTCTCAGCACTGCTTACTATTTTTCTAATATGAAAATTTTATATTAAAATATTAGTAATAAATAATAAAATTTCTCACAAACTCCACTTATGTGGTAAGAAATTCAAACTTAAGTATGTATGTGCAAATAACCAGGGCATAGGTAGGAGTAGCAGGACTGCTGCTGGACTCTATTGCAGCTTTCAGAGATGCTGAGCAGGTGGCTGACAAGGAGGACATCCTGCCCTTGCTCCTGTACTGTGTCAGCTTCGGGGAACCAGAAAACTTACCTTGAATTGTTATGCCTAGATTTCCGGTTCCCAACAATCACCAAGATAGCAACAAGCAAAGCCCCTGGCCAGGCTGGGGATATGGCCTAGTGGCAAGAGTGCCTGCCTCGGATACACGAGGCCCTAGGTTCGATTCCCCAGCACCACATATACAGAAAACGGCCAGAAGCGGTGCTGTGGCTCAAGTGGCAGAGTGCTAGCCTTGAGCGGGAAGAAGCCAGGGACAGTGCTCAGGCCCTGAGTCCAAGGCCCAGGACTGGCCAAAAAAAAAAAAAAAAAAAAAAAAAAGAAAAAGCCCCTGGCCAGGGATATAGCACAGTCTAATAGCTACCATATTAGGAGCATGAGAGTCCATTATTATGGTCTATTGGCAGTGCTGCTACAGAATACCTTTGGAAGGACAAACACTGACAATAGTAATTGCCTTCAAGGAGGTCTGCTAGGAGACTATGCACCATATACACTTTATGACTTCAGAATTTTATATCATGCCTTTGTACTAGGTACTTAAAAATTATTTGAGGGCTGGGAATATGGCCTAGTGGCAAGAGTGCTTGCCCTGTATACATGAAGACCTGGGTATGATTCCCCAGCACCACTTAGAAAATGGCCAGAAGTGGTGCTGTGGCTCAAGTGGCAGAGTGCTAGCCTTGAGCAAACAGAAGCCAGGGACAGTGCTCAGGCCCTGAATCCTAGGCCCAGGCCTGCAGAAAAAAAATTATACATATATATGAAAGATAATACAAAAACACAAATCCGATTAGTAATCTCTATAAGGAGGTACTTGCCTGAGACAGTGGTTTCCAAGATATTTTCAATTTAATATGCAATAAGCAAATAGATATTATGATTTCACATTTGTGTGTGTGTGCCATTTGTGGGGCTTGAACTTGGGATCTAGGTGCTGTCCCTGAAATTTTTTGCTCATGGATCTATCACTTGAGCCACAGCTCCATTTCCACCTTTTGGTGGTTAACTGGAGATAGGAGTCTCATGTACTTTTCTGCCCAGGCTAGCTTTGGCCCATGATTCTCAGCTCTCACCTTCTGAGTAGCTAGCATTATAGATGTGAGCTACCAGCTCCTGGCTCGCATTCAAATTTAACATCTTGAACATTTTAATCTCCTGCCAACATCAGATATATGGCAATGTCAGCCATAGTTTTGTTGATAATGCTGTTCCTAGTTCTATGACAGAAATAAGGGTTCTGTGATAAAACATGCTCCCAACACCCATGACTCATGAGTAAGATTGAGAATCAGTGAAACGGAAGGGGGACAATGGTTGGACTCAACCCACATTAAGGCCATAAAAGGAGCACAAGTGGTCCTGCTCAAAAAGCCATGTCAGGAGCAGCGATTTCTAGATTACAACCGCAGATCCTTGGAAAGCCACTGACAACAGGTCACACCTGAAAGCAAGTGTGCCCCCAACTACGGTTTTCAGAGAATAGAAATGCTACACTGAATGTGTATGCATGATATTTATAGTGTGCAAGCTACCTGGGAGGTCAATCTTATTCTCTCCAAATAGTATGAGGAAACAGGCTAAGAGATTGTAACTTGCCTAACTTCAAGAAGATAAGAAACTACTTAGTACCATTTTCATGCGAAAGAAATCCAACTAAAATATGCTTTAAAATGATAGCCAGGTGTAGTAGTAGTAGTAGTTGTAGTGCACACCCATAATCTCAGTACTTGGAAGAGGAAAGGAAGGAGGAGTATGAATGAGTCTAAGCCATCCTGGGCTCCATACTGGTACTCTGTCTCAAAAAAAGGTCATATTTTATCAGCTGGCATATGGGAGAACACTAGAGCTTCAGAATAGCTGCTGTATCCTCTCCCTGTTTGTCACTCAGTGTTACACTGTGACAGCAATGACCTTGGCTCCACATCTGCAAAGACATAATTCTGTCTTTACACTGTTGGCCAAAGAAAGAGAAAAGCTGCCCTTCAAAGACATCTGATTTGTCTGCTCGATCTCAGGGTCAGGGAAGACGATGCTCTCACTGCTTGACCATGGTTGTGTGCACGCCTTGCAGTGGGAGCATTAAACCCGAAACTCAAAGCCAAGAGAATCACAAAGAGTGCAGAAAGCATATCAGCAAAGAAGAGCAAAAGGGAGGTTTTACTACCAGAAGATAAAGGGTTGGAAGAAGAATTGGAGGATCAAAGACTGAAGTCAGAGTGAAATAGCCTTGCCCCAAATCAGTTCATCACATGTTCAGAGATGACACAAACCTAGATACATTGCTAGTTCACTACTCTGGTCCATAGCACTTTGCAGGTACCTTTATGTTCAAGTCTCATGGTAATATGAATTTGTTGCTACTTTTCATCTTTAGTCTGCTGAAGATCATGTGAGATCATTGTGAATGACTCTTGTGGATATGTGAAGTGTAACTCTGCATTTGTACAAGTCTTTCATTTCACATTCCTTCAATCCATATCCAGGCCCTTACCTTTCAGGGGCATGTAGAACAAGATTGGAAGAGTTAAACATACCTACAAGACTTTTCAGGTGCGTTTGGAGCCTGGAAAGCAAGAGACCAGGAAATAGGGCATCCTGCAAAGCAGACAAGGGATTATTTTGAGGAGTTCCGCACAACTGTCAGTTTCAGTACCTATGCACAACTTCAATGGAAAAAATAAAAAGAAGGAATAGTAAGTGCTAGATTTGTAGGCACAGTAAGCTTGTGGAAGCCACCAATGTTCTAGCTGTGCCAATTATGACCAGAAACTATCCTTTTCCAAGATGTCCCTAGAACATGCCTTCTTTCCCACCTTTTTTAAAAACGGGTTTGACAGCAAGAGAATAGTTTATGTACTGATCTGTAATCTTCATGTTCCATATCTACTGTACAGAACACAGGTTCACCACGCCTAAAACCTATGAGGGGGGGTCTCACTTTTGCAGAATTACTGAACTGGCAGTCCCCAAACAGGGAGGGGACACATGCCTACCAGCCAGTTAGAAGCTAAGGGACACAGCAGGGGGGCGGGGGGCGGGGATGAGGGGGGAGGATGCCTGGTAGTGGGGCTCCCATCAAAGAAATGGTCTGTGCTCTGACCTCTTCTTCCCAGTTTAGTGCAGGGATCTCAACTCGGGCCCCAGGCTGCATTTGACCTCAGCACAGGGGCTGCACCCCGTGTCCTGCCCTTTGTAGGCTGCAAAGCACTGGCTTTCCAGTTTCTTTCTGCATCCTTGGGAAAGGGCCCTGTCACCTCTTCCAGGGAAAGGAGATGTGGTCAGAAGATCAGAGGTCCCGGGCCCTGTGCCGCGAGGGGCTGAGGAGTGGCTGACAGACCAGTGACACTCGGGAGGGTGCGTTAGGCCCAGGGGAGCCTCGGGCCATCTTGGGGATGAGGTGAGGACCAAGCAGGTGTTCTTCAGCCTTCTGAGAACCCAGCCAGGGGAGGATGAGACCTGGGCCGCGTTCTGCCCACGGGGCGGCGCCATGGCCCTCGGGGAGGCGGTGGAGGAGGGTTGGTTCTTGGCTCCAACCTCAGGCTGAGGGGAAGGCGTGGCAGCCCCCAGTCGCACACTTGGTGCTGAGGTCCTGTGAAATGGAAGTCATAGACAAGACAATGAGATCTCGGGGATCTCGGCGGGAGTCGGGTGTTAGGCCCCAGTCCTGTCCGACATTTACTTGGCTGAGCTCTGGGAAATCCCTATCCACAATTTGACGCTGTGGCTCTTTGGGTGGTTCGTCCCGCCTCCAAGCTCCTCTGGGCCAATGGCAGAAGACAGGCTTCCCAGGGGCGGGACCAACGGCTAGACCAATGAGAATAGTCGGCACGGCTGCAGGACTTCCTGTTGGCCTCTGCTCTGAGGGCCTCGGCTTCCTGCGGAGGGGAAGGACTGACCTCACTCGGGAGAGTCTCATTCCCGCACACAGCGCCCTTTCGTGGGTTAGGTTCCAGGTCCTGGAGGGCAGTGTGTGGGCAGCGAGGCCCACAGGTGAGGCAAATAGACGGTTGGGCTCCAAACTTCCTTGAGATCTCCCATCTTTGGTTGCCTTGAGGCAGTTCGACTTCCCAAACCCTGAGTCCTCCCCAGCAAGCACCCCACTCCTGTCGTAGCCGTAGGTGCGTGCACCCACTGCAGACGGTCTTCTCCGTCGTCCTCTCTGGTTGTCACCCTACTGTAGCCTTAACCTCATCCCCTTACCATCGCTTTAAATACACCCTCACTTCTGACCCCTCTTTAGTCCGGTTGTCACCCAACCTAGGCCACATCCCTTCCCCTCTTCTTAGTTCAAGCTCACCTCTGACACCCCCACCCCCAGCAAACCTAATGTTCCACAGAAACATCCCTGCATCCTCCATCCAGGTTTCTCCTTTTCCAGCTCAGATATTTTAAATACGAACCTAACACATCCTCTCTCCATTCCTGAATGGTCTGCTCATCCCAAACAATTGACCTCCCACCCTGCCCCTGTATTGAAGACCCACCATCAAAGTCAGTGCCCCTTTCTTCTGGTTAACTGTGATCTTTGCCTTATCCCAAGGCTGTTATCTGTCTTCTTCCCTCACATGTTGACTCTTAACTTCCTAGTTAATCTCATAGGTCTTTATCCTCTCTTACCATCCTGAAGACACCCCTTCCCTAAGTCCTTTGGGGAAACTAAACTGTCTCCAATTCTTTCTGACTCTGTTCCTACCATCCATTCAGAATCTTGTTAACAACGTGTCCATGATCTTTGATCTCTGCTGTCCTCTTGGCAACTCTGTACCCCAAATCTACATCTATCTGTCCCACGGTCCAATCTCATTCATCTGAGAATTTAAACCCATGTCAGCACCAGCAGCTGCCACTGTTGGACAGGTAATTAGAGTTGGAACTCTTTGATTGTGTGTTTGATGCCTCGGGTGGTACATGAGTGTGGAGTGCGAGGGATTCCTTCCCCTTTCTGTAGGTCCAAGGTTCTAGCCCAGCATCATGTCTGGTCTTCCATACCTGTCCCCAGTAATGTGTTCTTCTGGTGTTTATATCAAAGCACTTGTGCTGAATATTGGATTGTTAGGCATTATTAAAATGCCTGGAAGATAAGAGATGACCACTCTTCACCTGGGGCACCATCTTCCTTTTGGCTGATGTTTTGTCCCTGGAGAGCCAGAGTGTGTTACTGTGTGGGAATCACAGTGCCATGTGTCTTCTTCTGGCTCTTATGAAAGACACTTTTGTCAGTGCCTCTTCCCTACTGGTGCTGATTGCACACCATTCCTAGCCCTGAACACAGAGGTCTTGTTGGGTGTCAGAGGTATATAAAATAGTAGGAAAATTATAGGTGAGTGTGTCCTCAGAAGACTGAGACCCAAGGCTATTGAATTTCTCCATCTTTTGTAGGTTCTAGATCACTGAGTTTTGGTAGTTTGGGGTCCATGATAGTGGAATTCAATTTCCCTCTAAATAGCTGAGGCAGAAGGATGTTCCCTAGATAGCCAGATTCCACATTTGACACTTGTCTCCTAGGGGCTTTGCTGCAGGTTCCCTGTGATTTCTGATGACTATGTTTTAAAGGGATCATCCAACTGACATTGTGTGAGTGTGTGTGTGTGTGTGTGCGTATGTGATGTTGATCAAGCTCATAAACTTGTACATAATAAGAAAGGACTTGCCACGTAGGTCCCTTCTAAATCTAACATGCTATAATCAAAATAAATATCTCTAGGCCTTGAGCATGGCCCACGACTCAAGCTTGAAGCCTGAGTTGAAACCTCGATATCACTAAAACATAATGTTTTTAACCTCACCTTCCTTCTCAGTGTGACTCCAACATGTAGCCGACTGTGCTACCCAGCATACCTCTTCTGAGCCACCATCAGCTCTAGAATTGGTGCCTATTTGAACCCAATCTGATGCTTTCCAAATTGATCTATCCTCTCTGCTTTTCCCCCAGCTTCCCACATTATACAGTCAGCCCAAGAGCAGAGCACACAATCACCAGGTCATCCAGAATTCCTTTTACAAGTTCATGCTAGACAGCTAGGGGCTGAGTTCTTCTTTAACTTGTCTATTTAAAAGTCCTGAAAACAGGGCCGAGGATATGGCCTAGTGGCAAGAGCGCTTGCCTCCTATACATGAGGCCCTGGGTTCAAGTCCCCAGTAGCGCATATACAGAAAATGGCCAGAAGTGGCGCTGTGGCTCAAGTGGCAGAATGCTAGCCTTGAGCAAAAAGAAGCCAGGGACAGTGCTCAGGCCCTGAGTCCAAGCCCCAGGACTGGCCAAAAAAAAAAAAAAAAAGTCCTGAAAACACTCTTAGAAATGTATGTCTTTAAGGTCATTTTCTTAGAGCTTGATAGGTGAGTGCTAAGCACCTAGAATCTCAGTCTCCTAAGGGAAGCTGAAGCCAGCTACATAAATAAAGGTGTCTGTCAGGTGCCTTCTGGACTGACCTAGAAACACACAGAAAGCCCACTGTCAGGGTGATTCCGGAAACACACTTGCAGAGAAGCTCTAGGCTCTACCCAGGGGTGCTGTGTGGCTGAATATAGGAATTGCCTCAGGAATGGACCAGGCGTTGGCCTGTTGGGAGGGACCAAAGAGCTGCACAGAGTCAGCCCCACCACTGCCTCAGCATGGCCCTGCCCCTCACAAACTCCCCCCCCCTCAGTTAGACAATCATATTATACATCTCTGGTGGGGAACCCATTATTTGGAGAGTCCCACGAAAATCATTAACTTTTCAGTGCACATGCCACTATTCCTACTTGTTGAACTCATTCCGCTGGTAGCCAACCAAAGGCCATTGTGTATCCCATTGCATATACCAGGATGGAATTAATCTATGAAGCTTTGTTTCAGTTGCTGTGAAAACCATCCCATGGTGCTCTTATTTAGAGGAAAAGAAGAGAAAAGGTACATTATACACCATGCTAATCAGTGCAGTGAGCTAGTTATTGGGCCAAAACTACAACTGTTGGAATATTTAAGTGTCTGTTCCTGTCACATGTTACTGACTTTTCCTTAATATGTTATGGTATTTCTTGTGTAAACGAAAATATTCTTAGACTAAAAGCTAAAATAGATCATTTAGTTTAAGGGAAGTTGCATGGCTTGTAAGTTACATAGCACAGTTGCTGTTACTAAATATTTTAATGCTTTTTCAAAGCTTTGCTCATTGTATCTAGGGGAATTTTGAGACATGGAGAGTAGAAAAAGGATCCTCATATCTACTGATTGGTATCTATCTCCTATTCCAGTGATCAAATATTAACTCACTTTAATCCTCACCTAGTGCGTTTGGATTCAACCATTTAAATATCTCAGTATCACTGTTCATTAGTTCCTAAGATTAAAAAGTTCCAAAATTCTTGAACCAAGGAAAGTTGATGTGTCCATTATGTTTTTAAACAAAATTATGTTAAAGACTGAAGCATGAGATGAGGACATTTCTAGGAAATGCTTTTATTTTCTGCTTTTAGAAATCAAAATACTGTCTCACGTCAGGTGTAGTTGTGCAAGCCTGTAATTCCAGCACTCAGGAGACTGAGAAGGGATTGTGAATTCAAGGCCATTGATGAGACCTTGAATCAAAACCAAAATGAGACCTTGTATCAAAAACAAAATTAAAAAAGAAAAAAAAGGAGCTGGGAAGGTGGCTTAATGGTAGACTGCTTGCCTACAGGATTCATGAAGCCCTAGGTTGATTCCTCAGTACTACAGAAACAGAAACAGGCAGAAGTAGTGCTGAAACTCAAGTGGCAGAGCCCAAGTCTTAAGCAAGAGAGCTCAAGGACAGCTCTCAGGCCCTTAGTTCAAGCCCCACAACCAAATAAATGAATGGATGAGACTTGAAACTTTAAGAAGTCCAGTTTCCGTGAAATGAGAAAGGAAGTCAGCATCAATTTCAGAAATCTGATTATAATAGAGCCAGCCCTAACTGTGGTGACTTTGGGAATCAGTTCCATTTTCAAATCATTACTATGTCTTCAGCTATGTGCAGAGCAGAGATGAAGCCTCTTCATATTGTGGATGTAGCAGACAATGCACCTATAACAGAGTTAAGTTAATAGGACTCTGAAGGAGAAGAATAAAGACTTTGAAAGCAGTCAACTGTCTCAGCACAATCCATATGTGCTCTGGGGGTAGAAAGATAGGAATAAAATATAACCCTATGTGGTTATGGAGGTCACAAAAATGTCATAGGTTTTCATTTGTTTGTTTTAGTATTCCAAGTAAAAAAAGTGAGAGACTCCTTTCCACTTAACTAATAGTTGAAAATCAAAAGATATTTACTATCCTGCCCAATAAAACCACAAGTCTAGAGGTCAATTGTTAATTCAGTAAACTTGCCCAGCCCTGGAGACCAGGAACTGCTTCAAGGCTGTTTCTGGGGAAGGACTTAATGCAATTCACTTTACAGCCTTGTGAAATCTAGAAAGGGTTAGACTACACACCACCAATCAGGCAGTAAAGGCTCTTATTACAAGGCCCAGACTGACCAATCCTGAGGCAATAAGCCATCAAGCTTATGGGTATCACCTCAGAACAGCTTGTGAGTTAGACTCTTCACCATGCATCCCTTTTCACATCCTGCCTGGGATTCTCCCTATTTAACTAAAGGCCAATATAGCTCTCAAAATGGAAAAAACAAAAACAAAAACAAAAACAAAATACGGCTGAAGATGGGCTTAAATGATGATGTCTCCCTGTGGCATATCTATGCTACATAATCTCTTTTTTTCTTCCATATTTATGGCCTGATACACTTTCGTACCACTTTTGCTATGTTCCCATCTTGCCGGAGTTCTTAAGCAGACATAAGAACCAAGGTAGATTGAGAGTTTTCTTTAACAGTATCACCTCTGAAAATTGTCACCTCTGGAGGAACTGGGGTGTTGAGACAAGGTGGGAAGAGGATGTTTTCCCCAGGCCAATGTCAAGAGCTATCTCAGAAGCAAACCCTCCCTGACTGCACTGTTCCCCCAAAACACCTCCTGCAGAAATCATCACTGAACCTCTGCTGGCCCCAGCTAACAGGGTGGTGGGTTATCAACCATGGTTGATCAAGGGATGTTGAGGCTTTAGAGGGAAGGACAACATTGTGAGATAACTAATCACAAATCCCGTATTCTGCTGCCGGCCACCCTAACTGGCTTTCATTTGGCAGGTCAGTTGATTTTCCTGGGAGCCATACTGTCAAGGGGGAGGAAGAAAACTCAGATTTCAGTTTGGAAGAGGAAGACTTCGAGGCTGCCAGAGAAATCCCCAGAGGCCCCGCCCTGTGACTCCCTTGGGAAGTTCTGCTGGGCCTCAGCCAATTGGCTGCTGGCACGGGGGGTGGGGCGGGGGACACCCAGGTCAGCACCCAATCCCTGCCTTGCTGTGGGGGAGGGGCCCTGCTGGGGAGTGACTGCAGGAGCTGGTGGTCCCTCCTTTAAGAGAAGAAGGTTCCAGCCCCACCATGGTCATAACGACTTCCTGGGCCTGTGGTACACAGCTGAGCCATGACTTAGTGAAGGTCTCTGTTTCATAAACGAAGGTGTCATAAACCAGGGGCGGGGCAAGGCTGGTCACACACAGTTGGCGGATCACCAGGGGAGTCAAGACCCTGCCATAACGCTTTTGCTCCCGTGAGTGGCGTTGGCTCGCGATTGGCAGTCAATCTGCCTGGCATGTTTCCGTTGCCTGTAATGTCCCTGGTCTATCTTTGGGCCCTAAGGCCCCTCCCCATGTTGCTACAGTTGTGTCTTTTGGTCCAGCCCGCTCCAATTACGTATTCGGCTAAGAATTCAGATCAGCTGACCTCTGACTCCCACCCCTCTTATCTCCCAACCGAATCTCCCAACAGCCCGACACCACCATTGGACTCCAGAGGCCCCTATAACCTTGGGTCTTCTGCCCCTTCCAAGACGTCTGCACCATCGCAGGAGCTGACCCGCAGTGTGTCTCCATTCCTGGGCACAAATTCCGGACAGCCCTCTCCAAAGTCAAAACAGTTTGTAGTTCCTCATCAAGATCTTCCAGACAAGTTAATTCTGCAGGAGAAGCTGCCAGAGTCAATGCCAGTTCAAGGAGGAGATTACAACCAGGCTGGACCTCCCCCTCATGCACTCAAAAGTAAGATTCAGACAATTGATCTAGGTCAGGCTTCAGATCACCAGTCATTTGAAATACTACTTGCACCTGCAGACAATCAGAGTTCAAGAACAACACCATTATTTGTTTCACCAGGGCCCCTGGAGAATGATATTCCCCAGCATTCTCGCCTTGCTACATTTATTGTTGGAACTGAAGAACAATCCACAGAACCTCAGCCTCGGAAACAACCTTTGCAGAATTATCCAGATCTAAGTAGCAATGAAAGCCTACCTCATAAATCCCAAGAGAATCCAAGCCTACCTTTGGAGCTCCTTGAGCAACTTAAATCTTATAAGTTCCAACTGGAGACCCAAACACCAGAAAGGCCTGAGAAAATTCCATTCTCTGAATCCCAGAAAGACAATCCAGCTCAACAACAGCATGTTAATGAGGGTGTTGTGCCAACCATGCATCCCGTGGGCAAGTCTTCATTTCCAAGTAGGAAAGAAGCTCATTATTCAACCTTGCCAAATGCTTTGATTAATCCTGTGGATATAGAGGATACTACTCCCAGAAAACAGCAGGCTGATTCTAAGCCTCCAGAGAGTGCTAAGGAGGAAAAACATGCATCTGTCCATGAAGAGGGGCTAGCTCAGCCTTCAGAGCTCCACAGTGACAGAGAACATGCCGAAACCCAGCTGGAAGTTCCAGGTTATCCTGAAAAGCCTTTGGAGGAAGTTATACCTCCAGAGATTCCAGCTCAACTTCCAGAGTCCATTATGGAGAAAATAGTTGAAACTTTACCACATCATGAGGTGACAGTTCACCCTCCAGGTCATGATCAAGATTACCATCACTACTTCCCCAATGTTAAAGTTGAGCCCCTCGAAGTGGAAGTTAGCATACATTCAGAGCCCACCAAGGAGGCTGAACATTTCCTAGACCATCATAAGCTCCCAAGTCAACCTCTAGGACCTACTCTGGTGGCTGAACTCTCTTTCCACCACCAGAAGCAAACAGCTCAGCCATCTCAGTCTCATGGGGAGGGTGAAATTTCTGGAAGTTTTCTTGCGTCCTCAATTCAGCCTCCAGAGTTCAATGAGGATCTTCCATCTTTAAAACATCATGATGGCCCCTATGAGATTTTTGGCCCTTTTTTGCTGAGTAAACCTCATCCCAGTGAGCAGGGGCAGGCAGTTCACTATTCTGAATTTCCTCAGGAAGTAGAATCCTCTGGAAGTCACCTGGAAGATCATGTTGAGCTTGAAAAGCCGCTGGAGGAAATCATACATGCAGCTGAGCATGAGCTTCTAGAGTCCCATGTGGAGAATACAGCAGAAACTCCAGTAGAGGTGACAAAACATCCAGGTCAGATTCAAGATCACAATGATAACTTGGCCCATAGTAAAATTAAGCCTGAAGATAAGGAAGTTGCCATAACTTCAGAGCCTACCAAGGAGACTAAAACTTCTACAGCTCAGCATGATTCCTCTGTTAAGCCACATGGTTTTCCTATGGAGGTAGAATACCCTACTAGCAAGGAGGAGCAGCCAGCTCAGCATTCTGAATCTCATGGGGAGACTGAAACTTCTGGAAGCTATCTGGAATCCTCCCTTCATCCTTCAAAGGTTGCTGAGGAGTTTCACCCTTCCTTAACCCAGGTGGAGGTCCCACATCAGCCTTTGGCAACTGAAACTTCTCTCAGTGAGCAAGAGCACCCAGGTCAACATTCTGAGTCTTCTCAAAAGGTGGAAAACTCTGGAAGCCACTTGGAAGATGAAGCTCATCATGAAAAGTATCCTGAGGAAGTCACACATCCAGCCAAGCAAGAGGCTCCAGTTCATGCTCCAGAGTCCCCTGTGGAGAGTGTAGCTGAAATACTAGCACATGACAAGGCGACTGGTCAACCCCCAGATCAGGATCGAGATTACCATGACTATTTCCCCAGTAGTAAAGTTAAGCCTGAAAATTACCATGATAATTTGGACAATTTTAAAGTGAAGCCTGACAATGACCACAATAACTTGGACGATTTTAAAGTGAAGACTGAGAATGAACATGATAACTTGGGTGATGTTAAAGCTAAGTCTGAAAATGACCAGGATAACTTGGGTGGTTTTAAAGCTAAGTCTGAAAAATATCAAGAAAACTGGGGTGATTTTAAAGCTAAGTCTGAAAATGACAACGATAACTGGAGCAATTTTAAAGTTAAGGCTGAGAATCACGATAACTTACTCGATTTTAAAGTTAAGCCTGACAATTACCATGATAAATTGGACGATTTTAAAGTTAAGCCTGACAATTACCATGATAACTTGGACGATTTTAAAGTGAAGTCTGAGAATGACCAGGATAACTGGGGCGGTTTTAAAGCTAAGTCTGAAAATGACCATGATAACTGGGGTGATTTTAAAATTAAGTCTGAGATTCACCAAGATAACTTGGACGATTTTAAAGTGAAGCTTGAGAATCACGATAACTTCCACAATTTTAAAGTTAAGCCTGACAATTACCATGATCACTTTGACGATTTTAAGGTTAAGCTTGAACATAAGAAAGTTACTGTACATTCCGAGCCTGTCAAGGAAATTCAAACTTCTGTAGCCCAGCACGAGGCCCTAGCTTGGCCTACAGGGTATGTACAGGAGGAAGAACCTGTTGTCAGTGAGCAGGACCAAGCAGCTCACCATTCAGAGTATCCTGAGAAGGAGCATCCTTCTGAAATTCATCCAGAAGCCCTTGCTCACGCCTCAAAGCATCCTAAGGAATTTAAACCTTTGCTCCATCAGAAACAACCAGCTCTCTTTTCTGTGCATCATGAATTGATTGCTTCACTTCCACACCTGCATGAAGCTCAGTATTCAAACGTTCCCAGTGTGACTGTTAAACATCCATATGTGGGGCTTCCCATAAAACCAGAACCCACTACAGGAGGGGATATTTCTTCAATCTACTATGAGGCTCCAGATTATCACTCAGCTCCAATGAATGATAGACATATTTCTATAGCCCAGCACCATGAGGTGCCACCGCTTCCTCCAGAGCTTTTTGATGAGGTTGAACCTATACCAATTCATCATGATGCTCCAGCTCTAGAAGTAACAGCAGATGAAACTCCTTCTACCCAACAGGAACCCTCAGCAGAGAATATACAGACCTTTGAAGAAATTGAAACTCCCTTAATCATGCAGGAAGCCCCAACTCAGCTTTCAGAGTTTCCTATGGACGTAGAACTACCCTCAGCTGAGAATGTGGGTCTAGCTCAGCTTCCAAAGCCACATAAGACTCTAGTTCATGCTCCAGGGCATTTTGAGATAATATCGGGTCAGGATCAAGTTTGGCATTCAGCATTGTCTGGTGTCACAGGTCCACACCTGGATGTTGAACTTAACTTAACTCCAGAACCCACCAGAGAGTCTGAACATTCATCAACTTTGAAGAAGCCACACATTTCTTTAATGAACCCTGAGATAGCACTTCCAAATCCACACCAGATTCCAGCTCACTATCAACACCTAACTCAAGTCACAGTTCAGCCTTTTGATCTGGACCTTAGCTTAACTCCAGGATCCAGTATGGATATTGAACCCGCTCCAAACATACAGGACACCAAAACAGAACTTTCAACACCACTTAAGAAATTTAGGTCTCAAGCTGTAGTATTTTATGTGATGCCAGTTTCAATGCCAGGTCATGATAGAATTCAGCATACAAATCCACCCAAGATCCCTCTCCCATCTCTGGACCTAGTACTTCCCTCAACTCCAGGACCCACTGCAGAGGCTGGACATCCTCCAGTCCTGAAGAAGACTGCAGCTGTGCCTCCAAATCAGCCTAAAATAACATTTCAGACTCCAGTTACAGCTCACCATTTGAACATGGAACTTGCCATAACTCATCATTCTGCAAATCCTGCTACAGAAAAAGCTTTAGCTATGCACATGGATCAGATTCTCTTTCCCAGCACCAACATATGTGAGCTCTGTTCCTGCCAGTTTCAGGCACTGGTGTGTGTTGGTCTTAAACCAAAGCACAGGCTCCACCAAGTGCCTGTGCCAGACCACGCCGCCAAGAGGAAAATCTTCACTACCTTGTAAGAATCATCTTTATTTATTTGTGCTGGTAATTTTGCCTGACATAGCCTTTAAAATTTTCATTCATTCTAAGTGTTCTTTTTTCCATAAGAGCACTTAGGCTTTGGTCCTACCTGACACAGGGTTTTTAAAAACAATTTCTATTTGCTAATAATAATAAATATCTGCCTTTTTTCATTACCATTTTCTTATTGATTTTTAGGAGTCAGTTTAACAAAAAGATGATTTTGGGGAAAATACTGACATCCAAGATAATTGACTGGCATTATATATGTAAGACATTGAACCCATAGGAAATTAAACTTTTATTATGAGGCCTCATTATTTGTGCCAGTGGCCCAAGGTTATTTCTTTAAAATGTAAACTGTGAGAAGCTCATAGCTCTAGAAGACAGAAAAATGTAGATTTTTTTCTGTATTTCATTATCCCTCATGAGGCTGCAATGACATTTTCTTGTCTTGATTTTTCTTTTCCTACTTATTCATGAATAAAAACTGTGTTTCTCCATAGAAATTTCCACGGAAATGCTATTTCTTACACAGATGAAAATACATGGAAAGAATACCCTTGGGCAGAGAAAATGTGAGTACATTCTCCCCAATGTGAATATAAAACTGTGCTATTGAACCCTTCTTGGTCCAGAATTCTGAAGCATATACTTCTGAGAAAACCATCTCCTCCACATCCTAAGCAACCTCTGCTGATTGAAACATTACTGATGCTGAGGGTATATAGTTAAGCGACAGAACTCTTGTTTTTCATCCATTATGAGGACTTATAGCCATAATTTCAAATAGTTCCATGGACCCTCTTTGAATTAACTAAGGCAATTTAAATTTATTTTCCACTGTATAGGTAATACAGGATTATATTCTTTTTGTGTGTGTGCCATTTCTGCGGCTTGAATTTGCAGCCTGTTCCGGAGCTTCTTTTGCTCAGGGCTAGGACTCTACCACTCAAGCCACAGCTCCACTTTCAGCTCTTTTGGTGATTAATTTGAGATAAGATACTTCCTGCTCAGACTGGCTTTGGAACCATGATCTTCAGATCTCAGCCTCCTGAGTAGCTAGGAATATAGGCATGAGCTACTAACACTTGACTTACATGATTAATTTCTTAATAAATAAAAATAGAATCATATAATGGAAACTCTACTTAAGAGGATAGTTGAAGGGTTGCAGGCATGGCTCAGTTGGTAGAGCATTAATGAATGAGTAATAATAGCAGCAGGTACTGAGTTCAAGTCCCAGTATCAGACCTAAAAAATAAAGAAAATAGAGTGAAAAGCTCTATCATCCAAAAACTTTTCTCATGCAATTGCTTACAAACATTCACATACAGAAAAATGGCTTGTGGTATCATTTTCTTCCTCCCTCCCTCCCTCCCTCCCTTCCTTCCTATTTTTCTTTTTCTTTTTGTGCTGGTTTCTAGAATTCAAGGCCCAGCATTATCCCAGAGTCTTTGTGCATAGAGTTAGTACTCTACCACTTGAGCCACAGCACCACTTCCTGCTTTTTGTGTGTGTGTGGTTAATTTGGAATAAGAATCTCATAGACTTTCCTGCCAAGGCTAGATTTGAACCACAATCTTCAGATCTCACCCTTCTGAGTAGCTAGAATTGTGAACCACTTGTGCCCAAGAGGCTGAGATCTAAGTATCATGGTTCAGAGACAGAGACAAACCAAACAGGAGAGTTTGTGAGACTCAACTCCAATTCCCACCGCGCCCCCATCCAGAAGTGGAGCATGCCTCATGTGGTGTACAGTGCTAGTCATGAGCACAAAAGTGAGGGGAGAGCATCCAGGCCCTGAGTTCAAGACACAGAACTGGCACACAAAAAATAAATATAAAATAAATGATAACATCTTGCAACTGACTCTTTCACTACATGGTGTCATCTTCCTTCCTTCTTTCCTTCCTTCTTTCCTTCCTTCCTTCCTTCCTTCCTTCCTTCCTTCCTTCCTTCCTTCCTCCCTTCCTTTCCTTCTTTCCTTCTTTCTTTTTTTCTTCCTTCCTTCCTTCCTTTCTTTTTGGCCAATCTTTGGGCTTGAACTCAGGGCCTAAGCACTGTCCCTGGCTTTGTTTTGATCAAAGCTAGCACTCTACCACTTGCACCACAGAGCCCACTTCCAGCTTTTTCTGTGTATGTGGTGCTGAGGAATCAAACCCAGGGCTTCATGCAGCTAGGCGAGCACTCTACCATTAAACCACACTCCCAGCCCTGTGTCATGTTTCTTTTCCATACATGGAGGGTTTCCCTCTAGTCATTTGAACTCCTGTGTATCGTTGTATATATACCTCAATAAACATATGGATACATCACAGTTATTTTATAATTCCATTACTGCTTTAGAAGGCATGTGTGGTTTTCTTGTTGCATTCATGGCTATAATGAACATGACTGAACATACTTCTTTGTGAATCTGGGAAAATGTTTCTGTAGAATACTAATCTAGAAGTAGATACAAATATTTAATGGCCCTAAAAATTGTGCTTGGCAACAAATAGTAACCTTCATTTCCTCATATCTTTTCATTACTTGATAGTCTCTACTTGATGAATTTTGATGCAGTAATAATTTTTTCATCTTCCAGAATCCTCAGTGAAAATCATCTGACTGAATTACGTAAGGATTCTTTTGAAGGCCTGCTAAATGTCATGGTCTTGTAAGTTCACATATTTGCAATTTATCTATGAAAAGAATAAGGAGGTCAAATTAGATCATTATTTTTAAAGTCTTTATTGTACATAGCAGCCCATCTCTAGCATCAAATACTTAATATGCTTAATGCATGTCAATCATTTAATCAAGAAAAAAAAAACTATGTCCTTTACTGAGAATAAATGGTAACAAGCCTGTTGATGCTCCAGTGAACCCTGTTTTTAAAAAATACACCTATTTCAGTTACTTGAATTTGTATTTAGTCCACAGCTTGTGTATTAAACCCAATCCAGTCTGTTTTTGGATAGCCTATAAATTAAGAAAGGTTTTTACTTTTTTTTTGTATGTGTGAACTGACCATGGGGCTTGAACTCAAAGCCTGGGCGCTCTCTCTGAGCTTCTTTAGTTCAAGGCTAGAAGTCTACCACTTGAGCCACAGCTCCACTTGCAGGTTTTTTTGGGGGGAGGGGTTGGGGGATTCTTTTTTTTTGGTAGTTTATTGGAGATAAGAGTCTTAGTGATTTTCTGCCTGGGCTTGCTTCAAACTACAATCCTTAGATCTCATCCTCCTCAGTTTCTAGGATTATAGGCCCACTCAGGTTTTTACTATTTTAAAGATAGTTATCATAACAGAAGGTCAGAATAGTACTAAGTATTTCAATGTAAGACTTGTTATACCCATGCTAAAAATTAGTATTTTAAGCTAGGTTTGGTGGTTTATACCTATAATCCCAATATTCAGATGATAGTGGCTAGAGTATTATTTGAGGACAGCCCACCTAGGGCTACATAGTAAGACTCTTTCTTCTGACCTGGTCTCAAGACATTTGAAGTGATACTTATGTTGTATATGTACAATCGTTAATAAATAAGTATATCAGAAATGTCCATAGCACAAATTTAAGAGATCCAGTTTCTTTTAACTTCTAAGTCGCTGGAATTGCAGTCATGTTCCACTGTTGCTCAGCTGCCCCTCACAGCTTTGTTGCCAAGGATAAGGGATTATTACGTTCTTTGCTGCAAGAACTAGATGTGTGTGCCATGTCCAGTGTCTGGATGTGGGTACAAACACCAGTCATTCAATAACTAAGCATATTAAGGTTTACAGCAACTGCCTTACTAAGCTAATGAGATTTTTTTTTCCAAATCTGCTTTCAAAATTAGGAGGCTGAGCTACAGCTCAATGCTAGAGCACCGGCTTAGCTTGCTGGGGTCTTGCACATGCGCGCGCACACACACACACACACACACACACACACACACACAGAGAGCCTAAGTCTCTGTCCTTACAAATGATTTTTTTAAAAAAAGAGTTTTGGGAATGAGCAAAAGAAGTATCACATGGTACAAGAGTAGTCCTTAGAAGCATTAAACCTTCCAGGCCCAAAGGAGATGACTGACTATGTATCTCTATATTGGCATACCCCTGCCATGTGGACTTCCAAACCTTATAGTTTGGAGAAATACTAATAAGGTAATTGCTCAGTGGAGTAAACTGTTGTTAGTCCTATGATGAGAAATAAATTGCAAGCTATTTACATCATATTAGCATTCATATGATTCATTTTTTTTAAATGCCTGCCAATAAAAAGAGCTAAAGGGCTGGGAATATAACTTAGCAGTAGAGTGCTTGCCTTGCATACACAAAGCCCTGGGTTCAATTCCTCAGCATCACATAAACAGAAAAAGCCGGAAGTGGCACTGTGGCTCAAGTGGTAGAGTGTTAGCCTTGAGCAAAAAGAAGCCAGGAACAGTGCTCAGTCCCTGAGTCCATGCCCCAAGACTGACAAAAAAAAAAAAAGGACAAAAGATAGGGAACATTGATTCTGCTTTATCCATTTGATTAAGTACTATGAATTACAGCACAGATTGATTTGCAAGGTAAATTGCCTTGGAAAAGCTGGGGGTAGAACCATAATTACAGAAACAGAATGATGAGATTTGTCTGAAGAAAGAAAACAATGTGTGCACATTTGTATGCTACCATCTGTGTGGAGAATAAAAATATATGCTTGTATAAGCATAGATTATCCCAAGACTGAAACCCTGGGTTCAATTCCTCAGTGCCACATAAACAGAAAAAAAAAGCTAGAAGTGGCACTGTGTCTCAAGTGGTAGAGTGCTAGCCTTTAGCAAAAGAGGCTCAGGGACAATGGCCAGGAACTGAGTCAAGCCCCAAGAGTGACCCAAAAAACAACAACTATGTTTAATATCATGAATTCAAATTTCTAATGTTTATTTCTATTAATGAGATGCTGAAGAGTTAGCTAATTAATGCACTGCTTTTCTTTTACTTTTCCTAGAGATTTGTCTTGCAATAAAATACAGTCTATTGAAAGAAGTACATTTGAACCACTACCTTTTCTAAAGTATCTGTAAGTTACAAAAAATGTCTCAAATGGCACTCTCATTTTCAAATATAATTAATTTTTTGCTATTCAACAGTTACTAAAATATTTAGCAGATCCTTTTAGTGTCTAGCAAAGAGGAGTTTAAGAATTCTCACAGGGAAAAAAAAAAGAATTCTTACAGGTCAGAGAGAATCGCTACGAGGCAGTGGCTCTCAGGCAGTGTGACTTTGTACCCAGGGAACATTTGACAACCTTGGGTAAAGTTTTCAGAATCTAACAGACATCAAACACTAAAGATGATGTAAATACCCTATAATGTACAGGACAACCTCCACAGCCAAGAATTTTCCAGTTCAAATTGTCAGTCATGCTGAAGTTATGAAATTTGTTCTACACAAATGTCACTAGACACTAATGTAAATATGAAAAATGTAAATCACAAGTCAGCATCTTTCACAGTAAGAGTTTTGTTTTAAGCCTGGGGAAAGTATTGAAGTATGTTTCATTATAAGTGAAGTAGAATCGCTATGAAATGAGAAATGTTCTAAAAGAATATATTTTTCTTCTTTTTCTTTGTCTTATTATTGTTTTTTCTTTGGTAGAAATCTTGGTTGCAATTTACTCACAGAACTGAGCTTTGGCACATTTGAGGCATGGCATGGCATGCAGTTTTTACACAAACTGTAAGTGAAATAGAAGATAAATGTTTATGAAATGAAACCTTATGTATGGGTTAAGAACCTAATATCCTTATTGGTTAGCTGAGTGTAAGTACTGCATGAACTCTATAAAGTATGTTATATCTTTAGGATCCCCCTTTTCTATGAGGAAACGATGGTACACCAGGCCAGAAGATTTGTGTGACTTAGATTTGACAAGCTCTTGTTTCCTTTGTCCTGATTTTTGGCACATACAACAGAAACATCATACAGGTAACATTCAAATTAGCATTATCATGAGAGCCAATGATGCTCTTCTGACATGTGTGCCTGGTCCTTGGAATTGAATGAGACAACTGCAAAGAGCAACGTTGAACACCACGTCCTCCAGAGAGCAAAGGGGTGGCTGCTTCTCAGTGTCAATTTCTTCTAATGGGGGAGCAGAAATAATTCCTGATAGTATGCCACAGGCACTTCTCTCAATCAGCCAGAACTTTATTTTGTTAAGAAGTAAATATTTCTGGGGCTAGGAATATGGCTTAGCGGTAAAGTGCTTGCCTTGCATGCATGAAGCCCTAGGTTCTAGTCCTCAGCACCACAGAAACAGAAAAGGCGGGAGGTGGAGCTGTGGCTCAAGTGGCAGAGTGCTAGCCTTGAGTGAAAAGAAGCCAGGGACAGTGCTCAGGCCCAAGCCCCAGTCCAAGCCCCAGGACTGGGAAAAAAAAAAAGTACATACCTCTGAAGTTGTGAATTGCTTGTGGGTAACAGGAATCATTGAGGAAAAGAAATGTTTATGATAAGCTGTGTATTAAACAAAATTAGCCGCCCAGTGCTGGTGGCTCACACCTGTAATGCCAGGTAACAGGAGGCTGAGATCCAATGATCTTGGTTTGAAGCTACCCTGGGCAGGAAAATCCATGAGACTTACTTCCAATTAACCAATAAAAAAGCCAGAAGTGGAGATGTGGCTCCAGTGTAGAGTTCTAGCCCTGGATAAAAAAGCTAAGAGATAAATGCCCAGGGCCTGAGTTCAAGCCCAAGTACTGGCACAAAAAATAAAAATAATTAATTAAACACGGAGCTGTACTGATTCCATACACTCACTTTCATGACTGCCTTCAACAAGTATGGGTTTTTTCCCTTTCAACTCAAATTTTCTTTTTATCGGGCATGATGACACACACCTGTAATCCTAGGGATGGAAGAAGGAGAATCTAGAGGTTAAGGCCAGCCTGGGATACATAGTAAGATTCTGCCTCAAAATAATAAAACAAAAATCTATGATATTCAGTGGCCTGCAGGGCCACTGAAGACTGCAGGTGAAATTGTCTTTTTCACTTTACTTTGTGGAGCTTGTATGCAACGGATGCACAAGTTGTTATGGGTCTGAAGGAATGTAGTTACTCTCAAGTATGTTATTGTTTTCAGCACTATTATACATGAATTTTATCTTAAGGCATGGTCTTTCGATGTAGTGCTGACTACACAAATTCATAATGTAACACAGGATAGCCTCAAACTCGTAGTCCTCCTGTTCCTGCTGGGATTACAGTCTTTATTCTTGGTTGCATATATAAACTGAGGTTTTAAACTCATGGTCTCGTACTTGACAGGCTGATGCTTTACCACTTGTGATGCCTCTAACACTGTCCCTTAGCTGTTTTGCTCAACCACTTGAGCTACAATTCTACTTCCAGCTTTTTGTTGGTTAATTGACGAATCTCAGACTTTCCTGCCTGGGCTGGCTTTTTTGCCTACATTGCCTTGGAACTTAGATACTTAGATCTCAGCCTCCTGAGTAGTAGGATTATAGGTGAAAGCCATTGGTGCCTAGCTAGCTGTTCCTTTATTGTCACATATATCTTTATACATTTTGTGCTCATTAACACAGACTCATAACTAATATTTTTTTAATGATTGGGAAAATAATTATAAGCAAAAAATACATTTGCTTGTTTTTCTGTGTATGTGTGTGCCAGTCCTAGGGCTTGAACTCAAGGTCTGGATGCTATCCCTGAAGTTTTTGGCTCAAGGCTAGCACTGTACCAATTGAGCCAAAGCTTCACTTCCAGCTTTTTGGTAGCTGGAGATGAGTTTGGTAGATTTTCCTGCATGCTGGCTTTGAATTGCAATCCTTGGCTCTCAGCTTCCTGAGTATATGAGCCCCTGGCACCAGCTTATATTTTTAGCCTAAATTTTTGCAGTACTGTGATTTGAACTTGGGATAATTATTTGTTTTGTTTTTGTTGTCAGTCCTGGGGCATGGACTCAGGGCCTAAGCACTGTCCTTGGCTTCTTTTTGCTCAAGCTAGCAATCTAGCTCTTGAGCCACAGCACCACTTCCAGCTTTTTTCTATATATGTGGTGCTAAGGAATTGAACCCAAGGCTTCAGGTATATGAGGTGAGCACTTTACCACTAGGCCATATTCCCCAGCCCTGAACATAGGATATTGTGCTTATGAGGTAGGTGCTCTATAACTTCCAGCCCAGGAACCATGCTTCCTGCCCAAGAAAACATGTTTCTTTCTGGTCCTAGGGATTGAACTCTGGTCTGAGCACTGTCTCTGAGCTTATTTTTCTCAAGGCTAGCAGTCTACCACTTGAGCCACAGCTCCACTTGAGCTCTTTCTGTGATTAATTTGATATAAGAGTCTCACATACTTTCCTTCCCAGGCTACCTTTTAACTATGATCCTCAGATCTCACCCGCCCGAGTAGCTAGGATGACAGTCATGAGCCACCAGCACTACCCTCATGAACACATTTTAAATAGGTAAATTAAATCTACCAACTCAACAATTCAGCTTCCTTAAGGGAAATTTCATTTGATTCCCACTCACCCCTTATGTAAAGAAATATTTCAAGTACTGGGAGTATGCATAAAGAAAAGAGCAGTAAAGCAAAATCAATAGGCCAACAGGTTTTTATTAGACTAATAGCTAATAAAGGCTGACAGCTGGAGAAAGGCAACCCAGTCTTCTTCAGCCTGGCTGAAGAAGAAATAGTGGGCTTTCTGAACAACTAGGGTCTTTTGTTATGGTTAGGAAAGGTGAGGAAGAATAGGAGAAGGGGCATTTTATGCTGAGATGGAAGCAGGGTGAAAAAGCAATTTTTTTTTTTTTTGGCTAGTCCTGAGGTCTGAACTCAGGGCCTGAGCACTGTCCCTGGCTTCTTTTTGCTCAAGGAAAGCACTCTACCATTTGAGCCTCAGCACCACTTCTGGCCTTTTCTGTGTATGTGGTGCTGAGGAATTGAACCCAGGGCTTCATGCATGCTAGGCAAGCACTCTAACACTAAGCCACATTCCCACCCCTGGAAGAGCAATCTTGACTTACAGGAAAGGGGGTTTTAATAGCATCTGTTTCAGCAGATGTATCTACAAACAGCATGGCCCTCAGTTCACAGGTTGTCTCTTTTATAGGCCCAGTATATATTTGGGGAGGGGAAAGGGAGAGGGAGATGTTTCAGTGCAAGGTCAGCATCAAGAGCAGTTTTAAGATATGGTTGTCAGGGATAAAGTAAGTGCTTTTACTTTTCCATCACCATATTGGGGCTATAATTTATTTCTTTGTACCTCACAGAAATTTCTGATGAAAATTTGTCATTTAAATATTGCAGTATAGCAATATAGAAATTGGATGCCACAGCCTGAAGGTTTGATATTGCAGCTCCTTAATCTATCAATTCCTATTTAGTATAGTGACATTTCTATTTCTGACGTACCAATATTGTCATGTGTGACTCACTGGGGTCTATACTTTGTTAGCTATGTGGTCAGCTAATTTTTGAATAGAAATTCATTAAGTGCTAGGAACAACATGTTTCTTGGTTTTTTCAAAGGGCATCTTGGTAATCCTAGGTAAGACATAGGTAGTCCTAGGTAGTCTAGGGCTATGTGAGCTTTTACTCTAAGGAGAGGGACAGGGGAAAGTGGAGCAAAAGAGAGAAAGGGAGAGGGAGAGGAGGAGGGAGAGGGAGAATGGATTTATTCATGCTAATGATGTGCAAATACAGTGTTATTTATCAGACACTGTTACAGACCCAGCAAACTTCAGGCACTATGCCTGGCCCCGGGGGTGACAATGACAGTAAGATGTGGTCCCTGCCCTTAAGGAGTTGATAGTCCAGGAGATGGATAAGTACAGAATGGTTTGTCTGAAGTTTTAACAAAGCTCCAGTGTGACAGAGAAACACAAGTGAGAGTATATAATGGGAATATGGCTTTAGCCAATTCAAAACAAAGGAATTGGTCCTATTTTTCCCCTTTAAATTAGTCTATACTTTGTTTGAATTGATGGACATGATTTAACTTTGTGAATTAATCCATAAATTGTTTAAATTCCTAAAGATAAAATATGGAGGATGCTAAAAATAGTGTTTACTATAAGGCAAGGGTTCCCCATCAGGTCTGTAGTTTTGACCTCAAAGTTCTTTGGAAGTGTATTTTCTCTGCTATCCAGTCCCTTTTTTCATTCTCACCTCTTTTCATTTCTCCATAAGGCAGGGAGGTCTGCTTTATGGATTATAAATGACTTGGAGTAACAACAGAATGACTTTATTTTACCTAAAAGTTTCATACCCATTCAATGCATATGAACTCTTCATGTAGTCCCATGCATACTTTTAATTCCATTGTATTTTGCAGAATTCTCAGTCGTAATCCTCTGACAACTGTGGAAGATACTCATCTTTTTAAATTGCCATCATTAAAATATCTGTAAGTACTGAGGTAATCCTAGAAATCCTGAGATGATCACTATTCTTCTTTACATCTTCAAAGGTTAAGTATTTTACACTAAGGCTAAGAAAATAATCATTTTACTTGTAACTGGGTAATTTTTTAAATTATTTACAAAGGAAAGGATTAAGAAAGGATGTATAATAAGCAAGACAGCCAGCAGAAAAATACACATAGATATGGAACATGTAAACATTCATTCCCGTAAGCAAACACAGAGGTGTATATTACTTAAAAAAAATGGAAGGGTGAATTTATTGCAAAAATGAGAAGATAATGTTCAGAAAAAAAGATAGAAGTTCAGTTCAATGCCAAGGTCATTAATTTGATTAATTTGACAGTAAAAATGCTTTCTGAAATTATATTCTGGGACAAACGGAGATGGCTTGTTTTACAAAGAAGTCAAAAAGATGTCAAGGGCTAGGATGTAACTCAGTGGCAAAGTGCTTGCCTAGCAAGTGCAACGTTCTAGGTTTGATCTCCAGTACCAAAAAAGAAAAAAATTAATAATATTATTCAGGGCCAAGTGCTAGTGGCGCATGGCTGTAATCCTAGCTACTCAGGAGGCTGAGATCTAAGACTGTGGTTCAAAGCCAACCTGGGCAGGAAAGTCTGTGAAACTCTTATATCCAATTAACCATCAGAAAACTGGAAGTGGCGCTGTGGCTCAAGTGGTAGAGGGATAGCCTTGAGCTGAAGAGCTCAGGGGCAAGCCAGACCCAGAGTTCAGGGCCCACAACCAACACCACCAACAACAACAAAAGGTCGAAACAGAAGTAATCACATATGTTTGAAATATGCTTGATTTTGC